>NW_009258276.1:93112-94351 GCF_000687185.1 Egretta garzetta | reverse complement strand
TAGGGAATGGATCTATTTGAACTCTTACTTCTGTGTCAATATTGGTTGGAATCGGCCAACCAGCTCAGAAGTTATTGCAGATGGGCTGATGGGCAACCCGTGTGCCAGTGCAAGTCCCCTTTCCTTAGGAAATCTCACAAAAATCAAAATCCCTCTAAGCTCCTACCTGTGAAGATTTGGAAGAAGAGCTCTAAAATATGACAAAATGCATCCTATGGGCTTATGTACCAGAGAGCAGATTTAGAGAGGTTCATGTTTGAGATAAAAATACATCTTATCTCAAATTTTTGAGATAAAAATAAATCCACAATCTAGGCAGACTCATTGATGTGTTGGTGTTTGGCAATAGTATAATTATGAGCTTTTTTTTTTTCTTTCTATGCAGCGATTTGGCTCCTACTGTTATTTTTCACTTGTGCTTTTTGATTTTTAGCACTTTGCAAGTGAAAGCCTGGTGCTGAGCGACGCAAAGGAGACAACTCTCATCTTTTCTCCAAAGTTTATAAAGAAGGGTATTTATGAGCATTAGTACCTGGGCTGTGAAAAAAACCTGTTGTGCCTAAAAAAGGTGCAGGGCACTGAAATGACACCTTCAGCTGCCTGCTCCTCCCTCCAACCCCTCCACCTCCACCCCTGGGTCTCAGCTTAACTTTAACCACTGTATGGGGATTTCTGGGAAACATCCGAACTCTTATCACACATGATTTTCGGTGCCTGATGTGCAAAACTGCGGCTCTCAAAGGAGCCCAAAGCAGAGGCTGCTATTAAAAATGTTTCTGTGGTGAAGGGCGCTGGGTCAGCTGGTGAGACACACACACCCCCCCACCCCCCGCCATTTTCACACCACAGTATCAGAGAGGACCGAGGCCGCGCCTCCCTCAGCAGGGGCAGGAAGCCGAGGCGTAACATCTCCCAGCCCACAAAAACGCGAAAATTCACTTAACAGCCTACCAAACGCCAATCTTTCCCATAACCTTTGAAAAGCGCAACTTCCTTCCCTCCTCCTCCTCCTCCTCCCAGCTGTAAGTTGTTGTGTTTTGTTTGGGTTTTCTTTTTTTTCCTCTCTCCCTATGACCTTTCGCTGGTACTTTTGGCTGTGGGTGGGGTACGCGCCTTTATGCTTTGTCTCTCGGCCGGCTCCCTGCGGGCGCGGAGGGCGGGACGGCGGCGGCAGCTCCCCCCAGCCCCGGAAAAGCCTTTCCCGCCCTTTTCCTGAGGCGGGCGGTGGGGCTTCCCCCC
>NW_009258276.1:74399-92588 GCF_000687185.1 Egretta garzetta | reverse complement strand
CAGTGAGGGTGGTGAAACCCTGGCAGGGGTTGCCCCGAGAGGGGGTGGAGGCCCCATCCCTGGGACCATTCCAGGCCAGGTTGGCCGGGGCTGTGAGCAACCTGATGTGGTTCAAGGTGTCCCTGCTCCTGTGGGGGGGTTGGGCTGGGTGACCTCTAGGGGTCCCTTCCCACCCAAAACATTCTGTGATAAGGCTGTGGAGAACTTCTTGTCTTTTCACGTGGGGGCTAGGGGGGTGGTGTGGTGGTTGTGTAGGGGAAGCTCTCCATAGCTGCTGTGGAGACAGGGAGGTAGGGTCCTGCCTGTCCTATGTGGGATGTCCCTCTCGGGGCTGGGACTGGGCGGACGGGGCTAGCACTTATTGCCCTCTACAACTGCCTGAGAGGAGGGTGTAGTGAGGTGGGTGTTGGTCTCTGCTCCCAGGGAAGGGGTGATGGGACGAGGGGCTTAACAGCCGGGCAGAGGCGGTGCTGAGGGCCAGGGTTTGGGGGTGGGATGGCAGGGGTAGGGGAACGGTTGGGCTGGGGGAGCTTACAGGGCTTTTCCAGCCTTAATGATTCTATGAGTCTATGTCCCGCAAGCAGGGATGGGGCAGTCCGGCTGCACTGCCATGAGCTCAGGGTTTGGAAAGTGCCTTTGCCAGGTTGCTGGCACCGAGTTGAGGTTCAGGCTCTCCTTTTTGTTTTTTTTTCCCTGTCTAGTCTTGCATTGTTAGAGGAAAATCTCAAGTGCTTTGCTGAAAAGCTCTGAGTCCTGGAATCTGGCAGTTAGTAGATGACTTCACGGGTGATTCTCTGCAAAGAAATGCTTTTAGGTATGGCACACCTCGACCTGGTTTTGCAAGAGCCTAACTTCTATATATTTTTCTTTTCCCCTTTAAAGTCTAGGAGGGGAATGATACTATTGCTTTGCACGGTGTGTAACCCACTGCATGATTGTGTGTTGCAGGGTCCATCCTCAGGGCTTGATGTGGAGTCCCTCCGTTCAGTAAAAGGACGTAGCCATGGTAATACAGGTTTGATTCTTCTGAAGAGAATTGATACCGCTTTTTAAGGATCTGGAGTTAATATCCCAAAGGTTCCTTTCCAAGGCTGCAGGACATAAACTGACCTGCCCAAATTCACTTTGTGTGCATGTATGTACCTGATTCTGATATCTAGCTTTTCTTGTTGTTCTTGGCTATAGGCTGCAAAATTTTGCCCATATCCTAGAAAGCCTCAAATCTTACTGCTTGTGGGTGAATGAAAATGCTGCAGAAATGTGGATTTCCCGTGCAAGTATGCACCTGATTCTGATTTCTAGTTTTTCTTGTTGTTCTTGGCTACAGGCTGTAAAATTTTGCCCACATCCTAGAAAGCCTCAAATCTTACTGCTTGTGGGTGAATGTAAACACTGCACAAACATGGATTTCCCGGTCCTTTTGAAGAGCGTTCAGATGTCACGTTGGGCTGCGGTTTAAAAACTCACAAGAGATCAGGGTAGGAAGTCTGATCTGTGCGAGTCCTGCCTCTACACACCGAAAAAGAACTGTGCTCTGTTCAGCATCACATGTCCTGTGGTTGCCTGATAAATCCATAGGAAATCCCAGGGTCGTCAGCCGGCGCGCCAAGCGTTGGCTCTTTCACTGCCATATGTGCGTGTACACGCACAAGGTGTTACTTCTGACAGCATTTGTGGTGCTGTAGCTTGTTGGCTTCCCACGCTTCAGGGAACCCCTGCTCTAGGTTGTGCTCGAATGTGTGAGCTGAATGCAGACTGCAGCTCACCAGTGCCACGTTTTGTGAGAGACGGGAAACGAGAGAAGAGGCTGACAATGATTGAGAACGTTTAAAGCCTGGAGGCCGGAGGTATCCGCTGCAGAGGGACAGCAGGAGCAGTGGCTGCACTAGGCAAAAGGCATTCCCTGGTTCTCACACAGACTTAGGCAACAGTTTGCCCTTACCTGTAAGCACCTTTTTTATTTTGAAAGATCAGCTATAGGGCAAATTCTGACCAGGAACCTAATTGCGCTCACAAAATCCACCAGTGACCCTGCTGGGAGCGTGTAAACAGGGCGTGTGATTCAGTTGGCTGGCTGAAAAATCTGACATGAGCATCTACTCTGTGACGTTGTGCTCATTCCAGCACAGGAAGTATTCAACAAATTCTGTCCAGTGAGGGTCTGCAAAAAAGGCTCGTCGCAGTCTCTAGTACATGCCTGAGTTCAAGTAGTTTGCAGTCTGCATGACTGAAGGTTTCAGAAACAATCCACCATCAGCTGCAGCTTGCACTCTGTATTTTCTGGCTTGTTTCTGTCTGTGGGTAGTGGTTCTGTGTGTTTCATCTAGAACTCTTGACCTTTATTTTTTTTCTTTATTTTTTCCTTTACCAGTACATATTCCCTCACATTGTGGTCTCGGTGGATTCTGAAAATTGTACCCCTGACTGTGTTCTCAGACCTTGGAGCACAAATGTTTGTCTCTTTTTGCACTTAACAGTACTGAGCTGTAAAGGGATTCTTTAGAATGTATATGATGAAAAATATGCTATGTATACTGCCTTCCCCTAGTTTATGCCAACTGATAGTTACTTGTGGCCTTTCTGGCTGTACCTCTGCTAATTCTTGCTAATGAAGTGCTTGGATCCGTTTAATTACAGTGTGCAAAACTAGGCAAATAACAGAAATAGATGGGCAGATGCATAAGTGACTCTGTGTGTACCGAAAGTGCTGTTGGCATTGGACCAGAGATCAAATACTTTCAGTCACTCACTCCTGGCCGGCCTTTTCCCTGGGACTGCCTGTCGCTTCATCCTCAGTGTTCCTGGGCACTGCCTGCCTTCGGGCTCTGTGTTGCCATCCCCATGTTCCTGCCTACGCAGCAGCGATGAGAGATCCCTCCGGGTCCCTGGCCTGGTTTCTGTTGCTCAGTACCTGGAGGCAGCATCTTCCATGCAGACACGTTGTGAGGATGGGTGAGAAAATGATCCAGGGACTGAATCAGACTCTTGGAGGCGAAAGGCTGGGTGTTCAGCCACCAGTGCTAATCACCTGGAGTTACCAGGGGTATTTTTTTTGGCCTGCTGTAGGGCTTGGGTGAGTCTTGGCAACGCCTCCTTCCTGTGTAGAGAATGGCAGAGCTGCTGCTTAGATTTGTGTTACCGCTAATGGTAGAAGAGCAACTGTACCACAGAACCCCGAAAAGGCCACAGCTGTAGAAGGGAGACCTGCTTTTCTGGTTTGTGATCCAGAGTCACAAGCAGACACACGGTAGTGGATGAATACACAACACAGGCTTAGTTTACTTCAGGATTGTATTGTAATGCATTAATTAAAAAAATCAATTGAAAATAATGTATGGTTTCTATTGGGCACAACCCTCTTTTAGCCAGAGAGAAGCACAGGGGAAAACTAATTAGCTCTGTCTGATGATTTTAAAGATTATTACAGCCTATAGAGCAAGTATGGATTTGGTGAAAGTGTATTAATGCTTATGAGTCCGTATATAAAACCACCGCAAACCACAGGGATCTGTGGCGAGGGGCTCTGTGCTAATGCTGCGAGCTAGGACTAAGATGCAATGGAAGAGCTGTTCTGGGGTGTCTGGGGATGCTCTACCCAGAAGTGAGACCATAAAGACGCAGGACTAACCGAGTGTTTTTGTGGTCATTTTCTCGCCGCAGGCAGCTAAAAGTAGCAAACCCAAGCGTGGCAAAGGCAAAAGCTCCAAAAAGAAAACAAAGAAGGTGGTGAAGGAAGTGGATATCCTCAGCCCAGCTGCCATGCTCAACGCTTACTACATCTGCCACAACGCGCCCGCCTGCTTGGAGTTCCGGGGCTTTCCCTGGCCTGGCTCCCCGAAAAAGAAGGGGAAGAAAAGAAAGTAACGGGGTGGCTGGAAAGCAAAGGACTCGGTGAAAACCAGGCTCCCCAGTGAAGAAGAGACTTTTTTGCCTATTAGACTTGTACTGACCTCTCCAGTGTTTAGCTCAAATATTTTGCCTTAATCGCTGCTGTGTCCGTACAAAGACACTCTTATTACAGCTCCAACCTAGAGTGACAAATGGTAAGTGACACTGTGCCATTGTAATTTCAGCTGTGGCCCTTTGCCCTCTGGTTCTGTGTGGAATAAAGCATTGCGTCTCAGCAGTCCAAAGGGTTTGTAATGGGGTTTGCTTTACCCATACCGCTGCCGTTCTTTCCTGGATGGGATGTGCTCCCCAATAGCGTTGGGTGTACCTCCAGCTGGTGTAACCTGGAGCTCAGAAAGCAGATGCCATGGTAAGATTGATGGTGTTAAGTATGATTTCTATAACAGCTTATATGTGTGAGAGTCCCCCAGCCCTCCCTCTCTGAGTTGACAGAGCCATGTGATGCCATCTGCATATCTGGGTGATTTACCTTGTTCTAAAGAGTGGCTACATTTGGTCAGATAAGCAGTACTTGAAGCTCTAGCGAATGTACCACCGCCTCTTCTTTGGCTGCAGTGAAAATCTGCAGATCTAGCTTGGATGTTGGTAGTGATGCTGTGTTACGCAGTTAGAGGTGATGATGAACCACCCCCCCCCATGCCAGGTCTCCTCTTACTCGGTCGTGGTCCCAACGTCTTGGCTAGAGACCACAAGCTTTGTGTTATGGTTCAGAGTTGTTTCGCTCTGTTTCCTTCACGTGTGTTTTAATGCAGCCCTTGGTAAATGTTGAAGCAGCATGTTGAGCAAAGATGTACATCTCTCCCAGATTCTTACACCGACTGGAAGGACACAGTAGAGTGACTGGGAGGGGTGAGGATGTGTCCTGAACTGATGCAGGCTGTGGAGAGATGGGAAGGAATGCAAAAGGGCTGGAATCGTGGAGAAAGAGTTGGAAAAAGAGAATCTTCAGTGGGCTAGAGCTACTCTAAGGGGAGATGACCCAGTTTTCTAGGACACCCGAGGGACTGTGAGCACGCAAGACCGCTCTCTACACCAAGCGGCACTGTGACGTGCACAGGAAGTATCACATCAGAATTTCGGTTGGTTTCTCTGGGCTGAACATCTGCGGTGCCGAGCTGGCAGAGCAGTGAGCTGGCTCTCAAGGCCATTTCTGATTGACTTAACTGCAGGAGGAGGTGCAACACCTTTCTGACTTCCAGATAACTCTGTGTTATGGATAACAGAACAGTCAATTATAATGTGATCGACCCAAACTGATAAAGGCCTGTAAAGCCTTATGCTGTTTCTCCAGATTAAAATGTTCCCTCTATGAAGAGGTCTTGACCAGGTAAAAATCACAGTTTTGCGGCATTGCTTGCAGGCCGGCTGCTGTCGTTGTGTAGGCTGCTGCACTACTCCATGGAATTTGTTATATCTACATGTCAAGAAGATCCTGGTGGGTATCCTGTTCCCTTGCTGATTAGTCTGCAGTTGGAATGTCCTGCTGCATCAGAGATGCGGTTTGCAGTGCCGGTTTGTTCCATGTTGAACATTGACATGTCTTCCTCAGCATTTACTCATGTTCTTGCTTCCCCATCACCCACCAGGAAGTCTCTGATCGCAGCATGTACTTGCAACTATTTCCTCCAACTATCAGCGTTCTAAAACAAGAGATCTCTTGTGACCTCTGTATTTAATATCTTGAGCTAAATGTTTAAAAAAAAAAAAAAATTAAAAAGGAAATCCTTCCCTTTTTGTATGTTTGCTATGCAGAGCTTTAAGGGATAGATGTTTCCGAGCACTGAGGTAGGAACTGCTTAACATCATGGGGCAGCCCACCACCATCGCTGTCTGTTTGGGTCCCAGGGTCAGTTTGTAGAAGCTGAAGAGCAGTACGATCTCTTGCCAAGATGAAGAACCCAGTTTAACAGCAATTGCACGCAAGGCAGGTGTTTGGGGAAGGAACTTCCTTCTGGGCAACTAACTGATTCTCCAGCTACCTACCGCAGCATCATGCGTGGTTTCCTCTGAAGCAGCTGTTATCTGACCAGCGCGGGAGACAGCGTGCCGCACAAGATGGGCCAGTGGTCTGATCCGTATATGATGGTTACAAGTAAGCGAAGCCATTTTTACATCTGTGATAGGCTGGAGCTACAATCATTTAAAGACTCCAAAGTTTTAGTATGCAAAAATTACTGGAACAAATAGTGAAATATCATTCTATGTTTTCTCTTTAAAAAAAAAAAAAAAAAAGCTGATTTCTGCATGATGCAATTGAGCACACCAGATGGTGACCAGTGAAGTGCAAAGGACAAAGACTCTGCTTTCTAGCGTATCTGAAAAGTTGCCATTCATTTCTTTGACAACAGATGAGAAAACCCTTCCAACCATCCCAAACTGAAAAATGAAACTTTTTTTTTTCCTTTTTACCTCTCTCACGCCTTGATCCATCTTGATTTTGCATGTAATTCAGGCTCCCTGGTGGTAAAGAAAGACCAACAGACGTCTCTAAAGAAAAGTTTGGACTTCAAATGGCTCGATTCTCTATTTGAGTGTGTGGCTTCAGAGTGCCGCGGGCTGTGCTGCTGATTTCTAAGGGAGAGTCTTTGGCTCAAGTGGACGTGGCTTTACAGGGAGTCTCTGCTGCTGCGGGATGACACTTGCAGATATTTCTGTTTTATCACAACCCGTAGGAGTTTGATTCTGTGATGGGCTTTTCTGCCTGCCAGGGTGCAGAACTTACAAGCTGAGTTTATGATGAATAAAGCCTGTTCTGCTCACATCCGCAAAGAATCTTTTGAGGGGAAACTGCAAGCTGGAGAGGCCCTTTGCTTTATGGGCACAGCGCAAGGGAACTTCAGGGCATTACGTGCATCATCGCTTGCAGGGAGTTACATTTTTCTCGTATTGGGGCTTCCTTCGTTTTGCTGTTACCGAGCAGTCGTGCACAGTGCGCTGCTTTGGGGACGCAAGGTTAACGTGTCCTGTAGGAAGTTGTATACCAAAGCTGTTAAAAATACACTGGATGTTGATGTGCATGTTTGTGGGTGGGGCACAGCGGTGGGGAGGGGAGAGCCATGGGACTATTATGTGATGTGGGTGGTGGCTATGTTTATATATAAAAAAGTTTTTTAAAAAAAAGGCATTATTCACCACATTTGGCATTAGGGTGTTTCAAGCTGCATGTGAGCAGCTGCCCTTCTTTACCCTTCCCTTCAGTCAGCGTTTCTGTATTGCCTGGTATCTCCTAGCACGTTATTTTCACATCACGAATAGCACTGTTGATCTTCAGGATACGTAAGAAAGGCTTGAGAAGTGGCGTGTGTTCTTTTGTCTCATTTCTCATTTTAAGAAATGCCCTGGCTGTTATTTCCTGCCTTCGGGGGAGGACGGCTGAGGAGTCTTCTGTTCATAAATAGTAGCTCCATAATGAAGAGGTTACTATAGTGATTTTTTTAAAGAAAAACTTTCATCCAAAAGGCATATTAGAAGTTGGCACTAAATAGCATCAGCAGAAGTAAATAAAATAAAGTTTTTGGTAGGTTAACTCCTACTTCACTTGCTCATTTTTCACTGCCCTGGTTCCCCACTGCCATTTCAGATGTCCTCCAGGAACAATTCTACTGTCTTTTTTATAAGCCTCTCTCCTTCAAACCTTCTGTTTATGATAAAAAAGGCACAAGTAATTTTTTCCGCTCTCTTTTGCTAGCAATTGCCATACAAAAGACCAGAAGGAACAAAAGATTAGGACTTAGAGAAATGGTTGCTCTCTGAGATGCGTTGTCTAGGTGCCATGACACCTGCAAGTATTGATGTCTTCCATTTCAAATACTGGGATGATTTTTCTCACACCCTAGTGTGTTAACCACTATATAATTATCCAGTTACTGGTATTTTTCTGGAGGTTTTCAGTGAATTCAAGAGCCCTGCTTCTTGCAGATGCTTCTGATGCCCCCTTAGAGCAAGCTCATAGGGTTTTCCCACCCCAACAGCCTCAGACCCTAAGTTATTCATAAGAGAATCCTGGGAAGAAAATACCTTTTTCTTTGACTTTTTTTGGTTTAGGCTGCGCATAATTTTGTTAAAGGTAAGAAATATTTAGTTCTTTTAAAATAAAATACAGTCTGCAGTGTTCCTTCTAGGTTATTGCTATATGACTTCAGGAGAAACATCCAAAGGGATTTCTTTTATTTACTGTTAAATGCTGATATATTCATGACTAAGCAAACTGAGCGCGAAATCTTTTTTTATGCAAAAGACTGCCTTGGTATCAGCATTTCTCCCAGTTGTCTTCTAGCTGTAATTGGCACTGAAAGAGAGAAATGTTTAAGAAAAATGAGGAAAATATTTAATGCAACACATGGTTACAATGGCTTCCGTGGAATGGCTGTGATTATATGCCATGAGGGGAGCGGTTTGCTCTTTGGTGGAAATGCTTGAACCAAGTGCTTTAGAAGTTCGCCTGCAATTACTGCTGAATGTTACAATATTTTTAATAGCTGAAGTTGCGACTGACAGGCCAAGTGCTCCTACAGTCTAAAAGGAAGCCCTTTTTTTAATGTTAACAGGTAGACCAGAGCACACAGGTTGTATGAAGAAAGCAAAAAAACTTAATGCTGTTTAGTGCAAATTGAAAATTACATTTAACATCAGAAAAATCTTTTTCTCTCTCAGGGTGATTCAAATAGGTCATACATCTCTTGGGGGCACTTTTCCCACAGCATTTAATAGGAAGTGCCTGTTCTGACAAGTATGAAGATAACCAGCCTGGGAGAAGAGTTCTCCATGCGTACTGAGATGTTAAACCAGAAGCTACAAAACTGATGTTTGAATTACAAGTTGTATTGGTAAAGCAATTAATTACAACAATTATTGCAGCTGGGGTTTTCTTGAGTTTTCTCAGTGGCGATGTGGTCAACACACTTGAAAGAGACCTTAAAGGTCATCTCACCTTGCTTTGCATGTCTACAGCATAGCTATCTCTGCCTGAGCTCATCAGGCTGCGATCTCCTTACAGATAAAAAGGAGACGGGAAACAGGCATGTGAGGCATGATCACTTCTGGACCAAAAAGTCTGATGTTTCTTTTTCACATTTATGGCAAACTGCTCATTCCTTGAAGTATTTTGTTCTGGAAAAAAATGAATTTACTATCTATGACCTTTTTGACCTCTCTCGGTCTGAAAAAAATGTCTGTAGATTAAGTCTGCCTCCAAATCCTCATCCGATCTGATGGATGTACCACCATAGTACACAACATAGCGCTTTGCACGTTGAATACACATTTACAACTACTTGGATTGATCAGTGCATAGCGGGAATGATCTGGCTCCCTTCTTGTTTACATAGAACGTTGCCTGTGATAGCTTCTGTGGGTTTCTTTTCATGGCATTTCTATACAAATGTTACGTAGGTTGATCGACCTTCTTGAAACCATAATGTTTATGTATGGAGAGAATTTCTGTTCTGTGACATTTGCTTTTGATGATTCTGGGAGCTTCCCATCCTTGATTTAACCTATCCTTCAGTCGTGGTTGTGAAGGAGCAAGAGGGAATGTATAAGATGGCTTTTTTTTTTTTTTTTTCATCAGAGAAAGGGAGGGGCCTGTTGAAGAGATCTATTCCATGTCTGTAGAGTTTGGGTTGTAAGCAGATTTTATCAAGTCCCTAAGACAGCAGAAGTAAAGGCTGGATCACAAGTGATGTAGATGAATGATGTCACATTCCTAACTTTCTTAATTTGACCTTTCTATGGAAAGTGAATTAGCTTGCAACATCAGTCACTTCATAAGAGAGCTTCGTAAGGAGAGTTATGGTTGGTTTAAAGCTTCTGACATGACTTGCAATCTGTTTATTGGCAACAACCCAATGCTTGAAGAAATGAAAGGAAGAAAATTGCCAACCCCTATGAAATCACCACTTTTTCCAATACTATTGATAATATTGCCTCCTCTAGTGATGTCAATTTTGTAATCTCGCCTTGTGCTTCAGTTCTTCAAGGTAAGTAATGCTTTATTTATTATTTAAAGCTAAGGCACCAAGACCTAGTGAAACAGGCATCTTCTGTTGGGGTATACTGGAGCTTTAAGCATGAGGCTCTTTATCTTATTCCCAGTAACAACCGTTGAACTTGCCGTGGTGTCCAACTCATCTCAAATGATACGGCCCAAAAATGGTGTCCTTGAAAGCAAGAGTCCTCCTTCTGTCACCTGTTGTTTTGGCTCTTGGGATACTTTATCCAGGAAGCCTGGCACCTTCTGAAAATAGATGTAATATCTTCAGAGTACCTGATAATTATAGCTTGCTTTTTGGGAACTGTCCAAGGAGTAGTTCTGTTTTCTTAGAAGTGCAGATGCTTTTATTGATTCCTCATCCTTTTCCATTGTCTTATGCACGCGGCTTGCATAATTTCTGTTGCCATCACCAGAGATCAGATAGCAGCATAGGAAACATTTCAAGCTCTTACACTGGCAGTTGATACTTGGCTTTTCTTGCCTAGAACAACAGTTAGGGTCTGTCGCAATGCTTTGGCAGTCTTAGAAGTTCTTCACAACCTGGCATTGCAAGCCTACTTGGAAGAGGAGATCAAAGTAGCTGTAATAGTTTGTGAGATTTCAGACTGGCAACCTCCTGGGGGTATCTCTGGTGAACTTCTCAGTGTCTCTTGAAATGTCCCAGGGTCGTTCAGCTGTCAGGCAGCATCCAGGGCTGTTCCCATGCCTACACGTGGCAGAGCTGTGCTAGTCCTGACCTTACCAGTAGTCATAATCCACAGTTCATCACTGTCTTTACAATCATCTTTTATGAAGTGAGGCTTGTTATGTCTCCTTTCTCTTAAAATTCCTTCCTTTCAGCTCTTTAGGGTAAGAAAGCACACTGCTTTTAGACTTTAATTCCTACATGACGTTTTTTAAACCTGTTATTCTTGTTGCTTTCCACCGTGCTTCACAATGCTACTGCTTCATCAGCACAAGGTGACAATTAACACCTCCGACGTACAGTTTTTTCTTCTCACATGTTGCTACACGAGAGTCATAAAACTGGGGCTCATGGGATTACTTTCCCCTAAATCTAAATGCCTGGACTAGTCGTTTTGACTCTTTAGTTCATATTCTAAGAGTTCAGGATGCGATTCTCTCCTTAAACGTACGCAGAGGCTTAAAGTAGCTTAGGGTGTCGTCTTTAGTGAGATCCATCCCACCCTCTGTGATATATAAAATTTTACTGAAAAAAAAAAATAAATGCAGGTTTAGTGTGGATACAGAAATCTAAGTTCTCAACAAAGTGATGAGTCCAGGGAAACCAATACAGCCACGGCAGGGGAGCCTAAGGAATTTCGGCTAAAGGCCATAAAAATGAGTATAAAAAACATGACAACTTCTGTGACTCTCGTGATTTGGATGATGAGCGTAAACTTGTGGGAGATATTCTGTCTGTCTAATCTTCCGTTACAAGGAAACCACCCAGCCTGTGCCTTTTGGGCATCCCTGCTCATGCAACAAAAATACCTCCTGACTTCAGGACAGTGGTGTCTGAGGCGGAGGACTGGAGCAGAGCTAGACAGTTCCTCGGGGGGGAAGTGCAGTCATCTTGAGCTTATCACTCCTGCACAGTTGTAAACTCAGCCCTGCTCGCTCTTGCTAATAATAGCCAAGTGTAATTGTGTTCAGACAGCTAACCCAGCCAGGGGAAAATCGCCTTGCCTGTTACGCAGTTTAGGTGAAATTGCCTTGAGTAACTAAGAAAACCAAATCATAAATATCCAACTCGGCGTAATCAGTCTTCAGTGACTGCTTGGGGAATTTATTTCCCTAAGAAAAGCAGATTGGACCTGAAGAAGTATCTCACAGTGAGCGGATTCGCAGCCCTGTACAAAAGGCGTTTCAGCAGCACATTATTTGGAAGCGCTGTCTGCTACAGTCTGCGTTAAGAAGATGGCAGCTGCTCTAAGGAGGTGTCCCCCTGGGGCTGGGCTCCCAGGCTCGTCAGAGCTAGTGCTGGCCACAGCCACCCCTGCCAGCTCTGTCCCACAATCAAGGACTGGGATTATCAGGTGTCCCAGCAGCGCGGTGCTGGTACAGGACAGACCTCAGCACAGAAATTAGATAGTCGAGTCAGGCTACCCCTGTCCTAAGAAACAATTAAGCCCCAAAATCTCCACCAGTGTGTCTGAAAATAAGCTTCAGGCAAGATGTGGGGATGGGAGAGGAAAGCCTTCCTGCCAACATGTTCCCAGCTCATTTCTGCCTTTTTGACAGTCTCATCTTTGTCTCCCCACTAACTGTTTTTGCTGTAAAATCTACTGTAGTTTGGTGCTTAGCTGCAAGGAACATTGCAATGGGCACTGAAAAGCTATACATAATAGCCTAAGTGGGCTCTTACGTGCCATTCTGCCTCTGTAGTTGTTGCTGTTACTGCTGTTTCACAGAGATGAGGGAATGGCACTCATCCAGCACTGCCGTCTTTTATTTCTAAATACTCTGGGTACTGGCAGAAGAGAAACAATTAATCAGTAGTTATGAGAAACAGTGAAGAGGCCAGCTGCTGCGGGGCAAGCTCAAAATCCAGACAGCTTTTGGTTACTGGCTGCTGTGGAAGAGGAACCACAAGTAAAGCTGCTGTCCCCAAGACACATCATGTATCACTGGTGTTGCTGCACGTTCAGACCCTGTTTTGTTGTATAATCATACACTAAAACAAGGGTCTTGGGCCCAGTCTCGGGTACCTTCTAGGTCTTCATGCCACGCAACCTTTCTCCCTGCCAATGAGAGAACTGAGGTCTCTGGGGCCCGTGGCACAGATGCCCTTTCTGCTGTAACCCTCCATGTTCCCAAGGGAAATTGTTTGAGGCTGGAGGCTGCCCCCGAGCACTGCTGGTCCAGGTGAGTATCCAAAACAGAACGGTCCAAGAAAACAAATCTCGACGTTAATTGTTCGATTGCTTTCCATACTAAGGTTTTGCACTGGTGCAATTAGGAGTGTGAGCTAGCTCTGGGTGGCGACGCCAAAAAAGGGTAAGCGCTGCAGTTAAGAGTTATAGCATCACAGCCCAGTGAGGCCCGACAGGGAGCTCTGGTCTTGAGATGGCTCTCGTGATGCTGAACCTGAAATAGAGAAAAAAAGCTCTGGATATGTCTTTTTCACAGAGCTACTGGCAATCTGGGAAAGAGACCAAATATGTTAAATAAGAAGCAGCCTGGAGAACTGGAATTGTATGGGAAAATGCCTCCTTCTCTCTGGATTAGCAAAGCTAATCACGTATTATCTTCAGCCTCCTCATTCTGTCCCACGTTGCGCTGTAGCACCAGACAACTTTAGATGCTTGTCATACTCTGTGCAGAAAAATGGCCAGATCAGCATATGCAGAACTTGACCAAACCATATTTGAACAGGAGGAGTGAAAATAAGCTGAAAATATCTGAGGAGCGTCCACGAAGGTGGAGAACTAGGAGTAAGGATCTAAATGGAAGAAAGGGGATGTTCAGATGAAAGACCGGGAATCTGTATTTGCAGAGCCCTGACAGGCTCTGGGGGGATACTGCAGGAACCCACTATCCCACCAGCAGCACCTCTCCAGAATGATTCCACCTGTATAGATTTTGGTGACTACATGCACTATAACAGAGCTCTTCATCACAGGAATCCTCCCAAAACTCAGCCTCAGCTTTGGTCTAACCTGGCTCCAGAGAAGCTGTGGCAGCCAGAGCCCAATCAAGGCTCCTTATAACAAACTCACTGTACTATCAACATTCTCCCTAGAGTAATGAAAACCAGCCCGGCTCTTTATGAGCCGTGCAAATCTGGTTTATTGCACATTACTGAACAATTACTGTTGCAAAGACTCACATTAAAGGAAAGCAATGGATGCAATCTTTTTAATCTGAAAAAGAGGGAGAGAAGGAAAAGGCCAAGCAGCCGTGTCTGTAGTCTTCCCCTTCAGTCTGCACGGGGGAACATTTAAAAACTGCATAGTTCTGCTAAATCATCAGGGTGTTTTGTTTACAGTGTAGTGGGGGAATCAGTTACTTTTCTCTTCCACGGGCTTAAGATGAGAATAAAAACTCTGTATGAAGGAAAAAAGACCCATCCACTTTTTCTCCCTGAGGATACAAGATGCCCGGCGGCTGGGATTCCACCTCTTCCTTCACTTGCAAGCACAGGCAACCAAGAAATGCCAACAGGCAGCAGATGTTTTAACTCCGAGGCAGCTAGGACGTTTTGTGGCAAGCAGACCCTGAAGAAAATTGCTGCCAGGAACGTGTCTTCCGCTGCACGACCACGTGCAGCTCCTTCATCTCTGGCATGCCAGAGATCAGCCTTCCCAATAAACCCAGGAAGTTAACAAATTCTTGTCTGTTGTAATGCCTGTTGTCATAAAATAAGCGAGAGTTGGTGTGTTCAGGAAATCCCAAAGCTACACCTCTGTCTCCGAAACACTTTTTGGAGAAATCTCCCTCCTGCCCACATTGGCTTAGCAAAGAGGAGCAATGTGTTGGATTGACCTGGTCTATGAGATGTGCTAAATACATCCCCTTACAAAAACATAATCTCTCTTTGTGGTCCCTAAAAGTCAATACTACTTTTTCACACTTGCAAATGTTCTGGTCATAACACAGCCACGCTCCTGCAGAGCTCCCGCAGTTTTTACTGGAGCTAGGGCTCTTCAGGAGGGCTCTTACTTGTGCATGCACCCTACCGTGGCACGAAAAACCACACAAAATCTGTGACCCAAGGCTGGTGGCACTTTCAGGCCAGACCTGTTCAAGGCTGTTGGCCAAAGCTCAAAAGCCACTTGCACCGCTGGTAATAACCAACCCGTTTCATAAAGCAGCACCAGCTAATTGACCCAGGCACTCCCCTTCCCCTTATGCCTTCCTGTGCATCTTTTCCTAGGCAATCCTTCCTCATTACTCATCTGTTTCCTTGGTCTGTCCCAGAAGTTACCAACCAAAGACAAGGTGATCTGCTGAAACAGCCTGTGCATAGTCATCTGACCTCTCTCCCACGGCCTCACAGCATCTGAGCTGACACATCCAGCTGGTAACTCGGTAACATTGTCCTCATATTATGCCTTCCACATTTTCTCTTCCCAGACCTAGGATGTGGACAGGTAAACCTTTCCGGGCCTGGCCCGTCACCAGAGCTCCCTTTCCACACTGTTCATCATTCCTCCCCCGTCTTTGCCTAAATACTGGATACAGCATGTCCTAACCAGCCCCTGGCATTCCCATGGCTGCGCGAGCCAGGCTCCCTACTCTTCTGCTGGCCAAATGTACATTTGTACTCGCAATTAGTCTGTTCCCAACCCTTTTTACATAGGATTATGGGTCTATGACACAGCGCAGTCTGGATCTCTATGAGAACCTGGGGAGAGTTGACCTGATGCTCGGTTTTTCAAAGAGAAAGAGTTAGTTTGTTCATACTGGGAAACGTTGCCTCTCTGGGCGACCATTCTGGTACATCCCAAATGAATGTCCATGCTGTTCCCCGTCGGTTTGTTCATACTGGGAAACGTTGCCTCTCTGGGGGACCATTCTGGTACATCCCAAACGAATGCCCATGCTGTTCCCCGTCAAGAGGCTTTGGTCCTGTGTGCACCCTTCACATAACTAAGAGCACTTTGAGAGGGATGGGAAAAAATAAGCATGTGTGCCAGGCACATTCCCAGCACATTCAGCAGCCATTGACTCATGAACATGCACTTTCACGAGCCCGTGGTTTGATCTGCCCATTCCAAACCAATTAGCAACATGTGGCCTTGAAAATATGCAGCTGGATGGGACCCCAAGACGTCATGTCATCCGTCCCTCTCCCTGAGGCAGGAGCAACTCTACCTACAGCATTCCTAAGCGGTATTTTGTCCAACCTGTTCTTAAAACCTCCAACAGGGGAGACTCCAGAGTCCCAAAGCTCTTCCAGTACTATTGCATCCTACCATTATGAAATTTCTTGGTGGCTCATCTAAATCTACCTTCCTGTGAGGTACCTGGAAGCGATCTTCCTCCTGCAGAGATTCTGGGTCACTGTGGGTTATACCAGGCCCATCAGGTGGCACAGTCCCAGGTCTCGGTGCCTGTGGCCCTGCTCCAAAACTGCTGATTAGCACAAGGGAATTCCACTGCTGTTACAGTCCATGTCAGCTGCCTCCACATGTCTGCCTGCGCTGGCAAGGCCCTCCCCTGTCTTCGCGGAGCAGCAAGCCCCAGCCAAAACACCTTCACGGCTCTGCAGC
Source organism: Egretta garzetta (assembly GCF_000687185.1). Classification (NCBI taxonomy): domain Eukaryota; kingdom Metazoa; phylum Chordata; class Aves; order Pelecaniformes; family Ardeidae; genus Egretta; species Egretta garzetta. The sequence continues at coordinate 76,469 of NW_009258276.1, read as the reverse complement.
AAAACTTACATTAATCTCAGCAACTGGCATAAGTCATCATTTGGCTCGGATCCATGTTTCGTACCTACAGGAGGCCAACGACAGAAATCCAGAGCATCCACACCTCAGAGTGACTGAGTCTACGGGCTAAGATGACATTCACGTGAAAAGCAGAGGCGTTATTTTCCCCACAACATGCTGCGAGAGTGTGTGCGTGGTAGCAAAGATCCCCAAAAAACGCAGGGGCACTGCAGAAGCGACAACTGGAGCATGACTCCGCAGAGTGGACAGTCGATCTCGAGCTGACCTGACGTGCATGCCAATGGCTCTGCAGTCAATGCACGCCAGTTAGCATTTGTTTTCCATACCATGCTTTCCATATTCTTGCACCTTCAGACGGGTATAATACGGTCACCACTTCCTAAGAACTCATCTACTATTGCTTTATTCTATTTGTAAATAGAAAAAATTGGTAGCTGTGTTTCATTCCACCTATCAGACGAAATTATTTCTTTATTTTCTGTATTTGCCTGACTATCAGTAAATTCGCAGAGCGCTGTGAGCTGGCGGGCACGCAGGACACATCCCCTTCTACAGGGACTGGTACTGCATGCTTCAAGGGAACTTGTAAAATCCCAGGAGTGGATATTCATATAATGACAAAAAAATGTATCGTTTTTAGTACAATGGCGTACCCATGGAAGAGGTTGCTGCTAGGCACAGATGGTAGGCTGATGTCCTGAAATGAAACAAATTACATGCACTTTACACCGACAAAAATACAATTATGATTACTCTAATACAAAAGTCTACTGAATTTCTGATCCACCAGATATTTAGCAAAGAGTGCATAATAAACACATAAGATCCTTAATGAAGGAATATTACCGAAAATATTTTGCTTTCCAGGCTGCTCTTAACCAGCTTCTGTTAACTCCTCTCCCAGTACCTGTTCTCATTGTATTTTCCATGTCATTCTTTAGGTTTGGGGAAAACACCTTAAATTTGACAGCTTCAGTGCATCAGACGTCAAGTCCCATCTTAAGACTCCCTCCTACAAAACACCAATTTATACCCATTTTTATTATTTCCCTCATCTCCTTTTCCCTCTGTATTTTAAATCCTCCTCCTTAATATTTCAGGTTCCCACTGAAACCCTGGGCTGCTTGGGGCCAGGGCCAGCCTTCGAACGTGAACACCTTCCCCCAGAACACAGCTGCGACCCTAATAGCCGGCTGTGAGCCCCAGTACAATAACAGAAGAAATCATTCGCTTCCGTAGACCAGGAAGGGAAATTAGGGGGGTGCTACAGCTGAGTTCGGTTCATCGATAGCAGCGGGCGGTAGCGGAAAGGAGAGGCTTTGTGGAGCGTGTTCAGGGCAGAAGGCAGGCGGTCAGTTTGCTAATGATCTTACCACGGTGTTCTTAGGCGTGGAAGGGACACCCGTGCCCTTGGCGCGAGACCAGGCTGCCTTTCAGAGGAGCTCCAGCGCAGGAGCCGCAGCTGCTTCCAGCCGCTGGCCCTGGCCGGGAGCGGGCAAAGATTTACAGCTACAAACAGATGGCTTCTCGCACACCCCGCCAGCCTCCCAACGTGTTATTTTGATCTTTTTTTTTTTAAAAAAAAAAACAAAAAACCAAACCTCAGATTAGCTCAGCAATATGGCTTCGCCTACCCCAAAACCACCAGGGTGGTACGTGGCGGTGTGCAGGCGGGAAGGCCCTGGCCGGGAGCGGGCAAAGATTTACAGCTACAAACAGATGGCTTCTCGCACACCCCGCCAGCCTCCCAACGTGTTATTTTGATCTTTTTTTTTTTAAAAAAAAAAACAAAAAACCAAACCTCAGATTAGCTCAGCAATATGGCTTCGCCTACCCCAAAACCACCAGGGTGGTACGTGGCGGTGTGCAGGCGGGAAAGCCGTGGCCCAGCAGCAGGCTGGGATGGTTTTTAAAACGGGCTTTTTTTTTTTTCTACAGAAAAACGCGATTGAGCCCGCAGCCCACCCGGCTGAGGCGCCGGGTCCGGCGCAGGCCAGGCTGGGTCCCTCTGCCGGACCCGCCGGCTCCTCAGGGCCCTCCCGCCCGCCG
>NW_009258276.1:70621-74106 GCF_000687185.1 Egretta garzetta | reverse complement strand
TGTCCCAAAAGCAGCTGCTCTTGCCTTTTCTTGTCTCCTTTCCCCATAACTCTCCATCCTGGTGGGGCTTCTTCCCATGGCAGGACTGCCCCAGCTTTGGTCCCCTGACAATGTGAAAGTCCTTTTCCCCCATGATTTCAGGCAATTCTGGGTACAGTAGCTTTAAATTAAAGGATATTTAGGTGGAAGGTAATGTCAACTTTGCTGTCCTACCCCCATCTGGAGTTTCAGAATGATACCTTGGCTTAGCAGTGGACTGTGGAGGTGAGTCCAAGGGAGAATAAGTAAGACCTTGAGAAAAGACAGTGACATGATTATGCTTCAGCTAAATCCAGTTTTAATTTCCTCAAAGTAGATGTCCTAATTTGCAAATTACTGTTCTGTGGTAAAGATCCTATGTCCCATACATAGTTAAAATATAAACAAGCCTCTTGGGATCAGGTGGGAGCTTATTAAAAGTAGCAAACCACATATGCCCCTTTTCTTACATTCATAGTTTGGGTTGAACTCTGGTTTTGGTTTGTAATAAAAGCCTTTGCCTTTCCAAAAAAAGAGGCTCCCACAGTGTCTGAACTGGGCTTTTTACTTTTTTTTTATTTTTTTAATTTTTTAACCCTTTTTATTATTCTATCTGCAAATGGATGCCTTGTGGCAGCGTCCTGGGCCGCCGCTGCTCTTTTTTTAGACGAGTTGGGGAGCTGAGAGGGGAACGAATTTAAATGCTGTTAATCATGCAAGCAGAATTTCCCCCCCCTCACCCCCCGCCCCAAAATATGCCCAAAAGGAGGTGTAAGTCGTGCCTCTTTGTTCTTGGGTTATACAACATCTGGCTGAGGAGAGACCTGCTTCATGACTGAGGTGCTCAGGATCTTGTTAGTGTAAATAATAATTATAAGGCAGAAATATTTGCCCCAAAAGTCCTCATACGTGTGGGGTTACTCTTGGCTTTCTTGCAGCTACAGATAATTTTCATAGCGTGGGGAGATGTTTTCTGTGCACCTCTTCAAGATTTGGAGCTCTGCTTTGTTTTTTCACCTCCGCTGGAACCATCTTCGTTATTTCCTGAATTCAGGATTTTTATCTTAGGAACGGCATTGCAGTTATGGGTTTTGTCTGTAATGTGTTCGCCTTGCTACTGTCCAGGCACGGTTTTAGACCCTCTTCCTGTGTCCCGGACACTCTGAGAGTGTTCTCGGTGTTGTGGCTGTGTGCAGTCGTTATTTTTCGTTCATGACATCATGGCAACTTGTGTTCATTCTTTATCAGTAGCGTTACCTTGTCTTCTGATTCATCGGCATCACAGTTGCTCATTTTTAAAAGCTGTTACATCGAACTTTTAATGCCCTTATGTTGGGGAAGTAGATGAGAGATAAATTGTTCATCTTTTTAATTCGGACTTTCATGCCTGTGGTAAAATTGGGAGCAACAAATTTTTTTCATTGAGGGGGGAAGGAGGAAGGATTTGACAGCGATGGTAACTTTGGAAAGGTCAGGATTATATTCACTTTTTTCAGGGTTTTAATCTTGTCCATCGTGGATAACTGTTGTAGTGTTTAATTAAGTCATCGCAGATGCTCATGTTATCTTCTACATGTGTTTACTATTTCATAGAGTATGGCAGCTGGTTTTTTATTTTATCGTATCACAGTTTCTCAGAAGCGTCACGTCATTTACGTACAGCCTTTACGATGAACGGGGTACGGGCTCTTACACATGTGCCATCAACACAGCGAGCTGGGGAACCCTCTGCCTCGTCCAGTACGCGTTTTACGCAGTTCTTACCATTTCACGTACCGCAAACAGCGTCTGCGTTTTACACAGTGTGTGGCCCGATGTACGTTCACGTTATATAGGTGGAATGAAGCACGGGTCTTGTAAAGCGTCGTCTGTTGGCAGCCTGGACAGAGCCAGTGTTTGCGCGCGTGTAGGCAGTGTGATTTTTGGCGTGGAACAGTGAAAGCGCTGCCTTTCTGTTGAACTGAAAATTTTTCTGTGGACCCCATTAACTCGCGGCGTTTCACTTCGTACCTTCTGTGCTGCACGGATGCTCCTTTGGAGGTAACTTGGCCTGGCCACGCTCTGTGTAACGAGCGTGTAAGTTATCCTGACATAAGCTTATGTTGTGGATGTGGACCGTGCCATCCCAACTGCGCTGCTTGGTGCGCTAGAACAAGAAATACCGTCACTCCAGAAGTAAATTTGTCCTGGTAAAAACCAGCTCTACCAGCAAGGGCCCTTAGCGTGTGCTCTGTCCGTCGGAGGTTGCCCTTTTCTGTAGCTCCATCGGGAAGATATGTAGTGTAAACTTGTTCATAGAGGATTAAGCTGCGGTGAGCGACGGCCACTTTGGTTCTGAGTAAGGTTGGGCACGCAGGGGTTTTACGCGCTGTAATACTGCACTTCAATTAATTGTTTCAAATTTCCTGGACAAAAGCCCCATGACTGGTCGGCTGCACAGATGTCAACTTTCAGACTACAGGTATTTTGACGTGAGGTCTACTTCAAGTGTTGGAATTTCACAATTTTTATGTCGCTCAGGAGCTTGAATCATCTTTTTTTAGACTTAAACCAGCCAGTTTCACTTCTGGCAAGCTTAAGCCTGGAAGATTTCAGCCTCGTGAGTGAAAATAAAGAACCACAAATGACTGCAGGAGCCCAGGTTGGGAGCACTGGGGCTGCCTTTATTGTAAATCTTGCTTCTAAGCTACATCACGTCAAACTTCTGCTGCCACGTGCATGTACATGCTCTGGGAATATCTCCATTACTGCTTCCACCTGCTCTTCATTTACGAACTGAGGGAGATTTCCATGCAGCATCTCAGTCTCTCAAAGGCTTTGGGAATTACTATTTTTTTACCTTACCCTCCTCTGATCTGGAAAAGTGTCCTCTAGGAAGGAAGCAGAGTGCAGTGACTCTGCTGTGTCTCTATCCCTTTTACCAAGAAAACTTAAAGCAGACTTTTATACATAAGAATGTTGCGTGCTGTCAGTAGAAATTGCCTCCAGTTGATGATTTTCAGTGCAAGAAGTACGGTAAAATTTAGCCTTGGACTTCATCCTTCTTATGCTGCTTCTGAAGTAGATCCATAAAAAAAAATACAGTTAAGATTTTTTTTTTTTTATATTACTGATTACCCAGTGCTTGAGTTATTTAATAAAATAATTTTAAAATACCGTCCTTGGTCTTCTTAAAAAAATTAAGCTGTGTAGTGAGGATCTTGCTTCTACTGTGTAGTAGTTACAGTAGTAGAAAGGTGGAAATTGGTGCTGAGGTGGCACTTGAAGCAGATACTTGTGACTCATGCGGCTCTCTAATGAACTTCATTAGCTCTTTGATACATAGCCATTTGTTAAGCATGCTTGTCTAAAATTAGGACTGGCTACAGCCAGTTGTAAATCAAAATTAAGGATAGAAGTTTCCACTTACTCCAGTTGAGTTTTCACACCAGATTCAGCGCTCCATTGCTGGTTATCGTGCTCTTCCG
>NW_009258276.1:67536-70608 GCF_000687185.1 Egretta garzetta | reverse complement strand
CATAGCCTCTAGCACGGTCTGTCAGCACTGGGGCAATGTTTTTCTGCGCTTAAAGGTAATCCATCCTCTTAGGGTTTTGAATTCTGTTGTTTGTTAGAGGATCAGTTTAATAGTTTCTCACATTCCCACTGTTGAATGCAGATGGGCGCCCTCGCCCCAATCTGTCACTCGCTTTAGTGAGTGAATGTGTGTGTCAGCTATTGTGAATCTCATCAGCTCGTTTTGCATGTGAATCCAAAACAGGTAAATATATCCTAGCAAACCCCCTGTTTTTCAAGTCTTGCAGACAATAAAATGCTGAACATTACTAGCATCGTCTCTTTTCTTCCACCAGAAACTCTCACCGCGTTCCAAAGTAAAGGCTTTACCACCATTAGTGGAGTGTGGAGAAAGGTTTGAAAGTCCAAAGTTGTGCAGGCTGCCACAGCTTTGTACTGAGGGTGGCAGGAACCTCTTGCCTGTCCAGGCCAACCCTGGACCATCCAGGCACCATCCTGCTTTGGGGAGATTTCAGGTCTATTCTGTATCCACTGCAGCAATTGCAACGAGGCTCAGTAGTTGCGGTATTTTGCTGATCCTGGCCTTCTTGCTTTTGCTTTGTCCCCAAAACTGGTGGGGTTGAACCGGTTGCACATCAGGCCCATTGGGAAGGTTGGCTGGAGTCGTTCTTCCCTGTGCAATGGCACCACTGGCTTGGAAACATGGGAGCCCATTATCCTTTTGGGAATAGTACAGTTTATAACTAGGTGCAGATCTTATGTTCTCACCAGGAGCATTGGTAAGGGGGAGGAGCTGGGAGAGGATGGTGAAGTAATCAAGGCTGTACGCCCACTTTGTTTTGGAGATGGCCTGATGCGTTTAGCTTTATGGGAAGGACTTCTGTCTGAGGCTGGTCTGGTTTTGGTGGGGATGAGTTGCCTGCCAGACTCTGAGGAGTCCCTTCTACTGACAGATAGAAAATGGGGAGGTGGAGGCTATATTTGGTAAAGCATGTAGGAGAGTGATAGGCATCCTGATGCGCATTGACATTTTGATGTCAATGAAATACCGTGGTTTGGGTTTTTTTTCTCCTCCAGTAGGAAAGATGTAGCTGTACAAAGACTCTTAGGATGCTTTGGATGGAAGTTGTGTTCCATCCAAGCATTGGCTCTGTAGGATTGAGAAATCCAACGTCTCCTTTTCTTCCTGTTTCTCATCCTTTCTTAGAGACCGTACTGCTTTTGGTGGGTAACAAATCCTATTTTTGTGCTGGAGGATGAAAGCGGGTGTCTCCTCAGGACGGAGCACAGTGAGGTGCGTTCTGCTCTTGGTCTGGGCTCTGAGCCTCTGCCTCCTCGCTCGCGTTACTTTTTGTTGGGTGTTGATTGCTTTCTGCCTCGGTGAGGCTGTGTGTAAGGCAGATGTGTGAATTATTTTATCCGCTTGCTCTGTGTGCTGTCTGTATTGCCTATAAATAATAAATGGATTGCTCAGATGCTGAAGTCTGATAGCAACTTGGAGGGTAACTCAACTTTTTCAGTACTGTTACAAAATTCATCTGACTTCAAATACATAAGCAGAAAAACATGAAAGTGTATTTTCATTTATAGCGCATGCTTCTTGCTTGTAACCAGTGTGATCAAGAAATGTGATCCAAAAGAAACCGAGTCCCTCCTACGGTTTATTACATAACCATCTAATTAAAGTAATCAAATGGGGATGACTTCGAGGCTTGGAAAACTTCCCCAAAGTCTGGGTCAAAAATACTTGCAAGACCACACCCCCAGAGTCTCCACGCTTTATTTACCTTGCAACATCTTCTGTAGAGGAATGGTGTGCAAACTAAATCTTTTCCCCCTACGTTTATTTTTTGGCGGCGGCCATTAAGAGTCTCCTGCTGCTGCTTCTGCAGCCGCTCTCTTGGGCACAAAGAAAATCCTTTAACTCCCGGTTTTCCTTTTGAAGGAGAAGGGACTTCAAACAGTGCTGCTCCCTGTGCCCCCTAGGAAGAGCCGGCTGATTTGAAGCTCTTCTCATAGTTGCTTTGGGTCGCAAGTTGTTTTTTCAGGCTTATTACTTCTGCATCGCGAGTGTTCATGGCAATTGGCAGGTAAATCAGTAAATCGGGTCTCTTGCTCGAGAAGGAAATGGGGTGTGTTCCTGTGATAGCTGTAATACTTAAACCCTGATAATGAGAAGCATATGTAGATGGTGGTGGTGGTGAAGAAATGTGAAAGGCATCTAAAGTACAAAACGTAGCAGCAAATAAAAACTCGTGGTCCGCTTTCAGCGTACAGTCGTATTTTCAAACACACGGTTGTGCATTGCAGGAACTCTGAAAACTTTGAATTCCCGCAGGATTTGCATATCGTGCTGTGTATTCAAAGCAGGAAAAGCCCCACCTGAGCGCTGACTTAAGGTGGGTCAGGACTGGAAAACCATGATGGCTCCGTCTTGGATGTTCTCCATGTGCGTGGGCAGTTTGAGGTTCTGGTGGAGTCGTGCTCCTGTAAGCCATACTGACCCACACCCCTTCCCAAACTAAGACAGAAGGAAATAACTGTGCTTAGTAAGAAGAGCATTAGCGGGTGTACTCGCGCGTGGGATTTTTATAACCCTGCTTCATCTTTTAACAAATGGCTTGGGTCTTGAGTGTTCGGTTGTGCCTGTGTGGAAGACAGCTGAGTATTAAGGATGCTTGGAGAGCACGGTGGCCCGCCGACCAGGCTCTTCGTTGACAGTAGAGAGAAAAGTGAACCAGCATTGCAAGCCAGCGTGCAGGTACTTAAGACTTAAATAACTCGCCGACAAGGCTCTTTGATCTAGTTGGGCTGTAGATGTGCGCTTTTTCCCAGAAAACACAAATCTTAATCCTGTACAATACGCAGCTGCAAATGTAACATGCACTGGATTTTCTTGCATACCTGGTGCTTTGTTTACGGAGGTGACACTTTCCCTTTGCAGGGTCTTTGCTCGTTGGTTTCCAGTGGTTTTTCTGGGGAGTTTTTCTTCCTCATCTGCAGCCTTTTGCAGGGCAGGCAAGCAGATGTGTTCTTGAGCCACAGGAGAGCGTTAGGAGGGAGCCTGTCCTTT
>NW_009258276.1:48034-67475 GCF_000687185.1 Egretta garzetta | reverse complement strand
CCATGTACTCTGTCACCTCAGGTGCCCTAATGGGTACTGCAGGGTAACCAGAGATGCCCGTTTTCCTGAGCCTGGAGGAGAATCCCCAAATTCTTCCCCGTGTGAATGCAGATACAACAGTTGACATCAGAGGCTGTCTGCAGAGCTGTGAATGCACAAGATCTTGAAAACAAATTCTGTCGCAGTGTATATTTTCCTGATGGGATTTAATTTTTTTTTTTCTTTTTTGAAGACAGAATGGCCTGGGTTCCTGATCTGTTTGTTTGCTCGCAGCATAGAGGTCTTCAGTATGTATTGCAGGATGAATTGAAAGGGTAAAAGTATAAAGCTGCAAGAGGAGAGGTGGTTTTGGTTATTTTTTTTTTTTTTTTCCTGTGGTCTGGGACAACTCTTTGCTGCTTAGTCCCTTGCCTGGGACTTTCTGTGCACACAGGTTGAATACCTGTACCCTTCCTCATCCAGCTAAGGTGGCACCACCCCTCCTAGAACCAGCTGCAGTCATGCTGGTGTAACTCATTCTGGGTTTAGGATCAACCAGACCATATTAAGCATCTCCCTGAAGACTGTATCATTAACAAAACCATCAACGAGGGGTGGGCCAGGCTTGCCATTTTAGGGTGGAAGTGAGGTAATTAAATGTGGTTAGGGCTGTGTCATCTGCCTTTACCATATGCTAATCAGGTTGAATTAGTGCGATGTGAGGACCGATCCTTAAGGTGATTCATCTAGCCAAGGCTGAAGACAGCATGGACGAGCCCTGCTGGACGTTACGGTTAATGTGATACTTCACACCTCTGAGTCTCACTCTGGCCGAGGCTGTGGTGTCTCACGTTGCCACCCTCTCGCTTGAATCCCTCAGTAAAACACACTTCCATTATATTTTTTTCTGTGGTAGTCCAGCATACCCACTAATCCTCTCTCTCCATAAAAGAGGATTAAAACTGGGAACATTTGCACCTTAATGCAGCCAGCTAGGGCTGCGCTCTGTCTTTTAGGTGGTAATCCTGTTGGGGCGAGGGCTGTGCCATTGTGCAGTGCCAGGAACGCTGTCGGCGATCAGCAAATAGCAGCGCTCTCGGCAGTTGGCTTATTGGGTTAGTAATTCTTAAAAGACCTCTTTGCGTGTTAATTCAATAATTTATATCGTCTAGAGATGACAAACTTGTTTCATGTTCTTAAAATGACTTCAGGGCTATGCAAGTTAAAGTAAAATAATTTGAAATTGGGATTTCTGTGTGGTTCTTTACGTAAAATGAAAGGATATGTAAGTTGACAAAGCATTATCTTTGAGAATGCCGTTTATCGTATGTTGTTTCCTAGACTCAGGTCGACTACGCATCCTGCAAAAAAATTTTAGGGAAGAAGGTTCTACTCCAGGTGTTGCTGGTAAGGGAGAGTCACCTCTGCGTGTCGCACCCAAAATGCTTAATGTGAAACCTGCAGAGCTTGGGGGGGGGAAGCACGGGAATGCTAAATGAGAATTCCACCTCGTGGTTTACGATTTTATGGTGTAGTTTGACTTCCAGTTTTGGATTACACTCGCTGGCTGACATGGGCCGGGATGTGGTGGTATGGGTTTCCGAACACTGAACCTGTGCTAACCTTTTTCCTGGAGTCTTCATGCAGAGGATCGATTCTACTGTAGTACTACTTTTTTTTTTTTTTTTTTTTTTTTTAACTTACCTGAATTGCTTAAAATTTGAAAAAAAAGGTGGAGTCTGAAATAAAGCAGAGTCATTCTGCGTGTACATGCCATGCTTCCCTGTGAACTACCATTGCTCTGGCTGAGGCAAGCAACTGAAGAGAAACTTCTTTGGCAGCCAGTCCAGCCCAGATCAGCTGCTGGGGTAATGTAAAAGTGCTTTTTTATTTCCTGGGAGAGCTTCACGTTCTCTCTGATGGATGTGCTGCTTCTGCTCCCTGCTGGCCCGGGCAGGAGGGAGCCCAGGCGTCTGCTCCAGCTCGCCCTGTGCAGCTGGGTGGAATGCTGCTGTGAAATCCTCCCCACGCTCACCGTCGCCTTTGTGCCGAAGCCTGAGAAGAGTCTTCAGGTAGAAACCACCTCATCCTTATGTTCAGACCATCGCTTCCTGCTGGCGTTTGGTGCTAAATACCTGAAGTTAAGCTGCAAAATAGACCCTTTGCAAATTGCGTCATACATCATGAAATGAATGTCCTATCCCATCGCCAAATGGTGGCCTTCAGCAAAAGCTTCAGCAGCAAATAGGAGTTCGTATGCCTAATAAATTTGTGTAAAATCCTATTTGCTTCTTTCCCAGATTTTCTGTGTGTGAAGTTTTTCCTGCGGTGTGATGCGTTTGCTCTTCTATGTGAGATGCTGATAAAAAGAGCGCGTTAATAGAAAGGGGTTTGGTTTTGTCTTCTAGAATCAGTTTTATTTTAAGGCTTTTCATGCCGAGACTGGAAGCATAGGGAATTTTTTTCCATCCTAATTAAAAGGATCATTATACTATGCCACAGGAGGACGCTGTGGAACGAGAGCTGGTTTCTGTAGTTCCCCTTAGTGCTTGAGTTACCGCGTCTCTGCTGACACGAGGCAACTGTCCACGTGCCGCTGTGAGCCAGCGTGAAATAAGATGTTCGCTTCAATCTTGATAGGGGAGGTGTAAACTAGCGTGTCTTATCTCGCCTTTGTGCAGGGTATCAGTTGTTGCTGCTGACATCAGGCAAAGTCTCAAGGCCCGGGAAGGCAGTCCCAGCTCGCACAGCTTCCAGAGTGACACAGGCTTCACCAGAAAAAAGCATTTTTTTTATTGGATTGAGGTGTGGGCTAGCAAATTCTCTTCATGAGCAAGGGAAGACTTTTTCCACAGCCATGGAAAAAATAGGATTTATTAATTTAAATACGCATTCTAAATGAGTTTTTGTAATAATTGAGATATTGATCGATCTTGTCCCTGAGGAATGACATTGTTTCCTTATCAAACCTGCAGTGGTAATGCCCCCTAGGCGTGATTTTATACAAGAATGATATCAAATTTATCCTGAAGGCAAATTAATGAATTTGAGTGCAAATTTGAATTTGAAGCAGTGAGAGATGCCAATGCAACATGAGGGGTGGACATCATGGAAAGTGTGTCTGCTCTCAGGAGTCTGAAACCTCCCGCTAGGGCAGACATGAACATCCTCTTTCTTTTCTCCCTGTGGAGGAAAGACCAGGAGAAGGTCCGGGTCTTGCTTGTTGGTACATAGTGCAGTGGTGTGATGGAAGATGGGGGTGTTCTCGTGTGCTTTTGGTTGCAAGCTGCGCTCGCAGAAGCCAGTGCAGTTGTAATCGGCTGCTGTAGCCCTCCTGCCATCTCAGAGTTCACCTGGAAGTGGTTTCCTACCCAGCATCGTCAGGAGATGCTGCGAGCAAGCTCTGTGCCCATGCGAGTCAGGCCTGGTTGGGAGGTGGACTTCTCTGCACGAGATGTGGCTTCCAGTTACCAGCCAGCATTGGTCCCAGATGGAAAGGCAGCCAGGACAGCACCAAGCCAAGACTGGCTGTCTCTCCTCTGTTAGAGGTTGTCTTCTGCTGGAGGATGACAGCTCCTCTAATTCAGACCATCTCAGGAGCTATCAAAACCAGACTGCTTCTGGCTATTGCAGTTGGAGGGTAGATGCAAGTCTTGCAAGACTAATGAGTTTTGATGAACACCAGTGATTTCAGTCAACGACTCCTCGTGAAAATCACGGTGTGCGATCGCTTGTTTTGTGTTGCCGTTGTTTCCGAATGAGGTTAGTTCTTCATGGTTTAGTATAACCATTGAAATCTGCTGATTCGAAACCAGCTGTATCAGGATGTACGTACTTGCTTTAAAAAATGTGTAGAGGGCTCTGTGCCAGCACAGCAAAAAGCAATACTGGGCAATTTCAGAGGTGTAGCTACACTCAAACAGGATTTGATTTTATTAGTAAATGGCAAATGATTAATTTCTCACTGGATCAGTTTTCACTTATGAATTATTCCAGGCTGTCCTTTTGCAGGGAAGTTGGAATTTATCTAGACATCCAGCCGGACGTTTGAAGTAGCTTTTTAAATAAAACATTCCTATGTACTAAGAGCATAGGAAGTGCTTTTTAATCTGATTGCATACATGACAAATGAAACCTAGTTAACTGAAAAAACTCCTTCACGTCACGTTGGCCCAGATCATCAAAGGTATTTTAGATTCCTCCCTCTCGCGAGATGACACCGGTGCCGATGGTCGCTGTGGCAGGCGGGCGGATGAGCTGTTGCAGCTGCAAGCATTGGTAGTTCTTAAAATAAATCGGCGTGGTGTGGTCTGCCTTACCCACTACAGCGTAAACCGCGGGCTCTTCGGGGAGAGGAAGGCGGCTCAGCGGGGCACGCGCTTTCCACGTGTGAAGCCCTGTGTGCCACTGCCAGCATCTTTTTCGACCTGCCCTGGGAAACTGCTGCTGCCTCGCTGTGATGGCCAAGGGATGGAGACGAGCACGAGGGCAATGCTGAGCATCGTCGCTATCTCCTCGCAGCATCGTTAAGGCAGCAGCATTTGGCAAGTAAGCACCGAGGCTCCCCTCCAAGCTCAGGGAAGGGGAAAAACAAGCTGAGCAGCAAATGGCTAAAACCTGATGTTAGAGGCCCGTTTTCTAGCAGAAGTGCTGGTCTACGTGGCTCAGCGCCACTGGAGAGCTGCAAGAAGGGGCTTAGCAGGTGGCAACCGATGGCTGCAGCAGCCACCCCGCAGCCCACGGAGCTGCTGCAGGAGAATTAGCAACACCCGGATCACAGGAGCCCCGTTGATTAACTCCCCGCAATCGCCTCCAAGAACAAAAGTGCCAGTGTGATGTTGGTTGTTTAATGCAAAGCAAACGATTTATTTACAGCAGAGGCTTGAATCCATTAAGGCCATATTAAACTCCAGATGCTTGTCAACTTTACAAAAAGAGTGGAAGAAAGGGAGGGAGGTGTTGCACGTTTTCTGGAAAAAAACCTCAGCTCGCCGAGCATGGAGCAGCATTTCACCAAAATCATGAGGAGGGTGACCAGCTTGAATGATGAACCAGATTTTTTTTTTTTTTTTTCTTTTTAAATTTTTACACTGGTCTCGAGACTGCTGTGTAGAGCCAAAGTACTATGTACTGAGCTCCTCTGTGAAGTGGGGTTGTCGATAAGGAATCGGTACTGACTACAGTGCAGGGTTCAAGCAGAAAATGGGCTGTGGGGAAAAAAAAAACCCAAGAGTGTTTCCATTCCTTTGAAACAAATTAGGAAATGAGCCAGAGGGATTGTTCTTGAGAGTGGATATGTAGAATTAACCCTCTCAAATAAGTCCTCTAAATTACTTAATTTAAAAAAAAACCCAAAACCCAAACGCCCAACAATTAAAAAACCCCAGGAACATCTGATGTCCCCTCAGCCAACTGAGCAATCGCACCGTTGGCTTGTCTTTTCCCTTCTCCTTTCTGCTTACTTTACAGTACGCCGAATACAAGGCATGGCTTTGGAGAAAACGCCATTATAAACCCTCCTCTACAACAGAGCGTTTGCAGCCCGTGAGGCTCATCAGTGCCCTGCTCTTTGTGTTTCGGTGGGTCCATCGCTAGCTACCGGCTGGTTTGTACCTGCTTAAATACCCTGTCCATGCTGTGGAGAGCCATGCCTCTGCGGACACCAGCCTAGACCTCTGCATGCACCTTTGTAGGTTTAGGTATCACCCACCCCCCTGATGTTTAGGTGAAAGGAAGGCGAGGAGACACTTGATGCAGGATGGCTGGTTTTTTTCAGAGGCACGAGCTGATGCAAGCTCATTGCCCCTTTTTTCAGTAGTTATTGCGGCTTCCCATAGCATCTGGTTTGTTCCTATACCATGTAAATTCAAGATCTTTTCAGCAATTCAAGGCCAATTGTTTAGAGGACACTGGATGGGTCAGGTAATGCAGCCATTCACCTGAGTCTCATCGCTGGGAAGAAAAGAGGGTCCGTGACCTGACCAGCTTGAAGTGAGAATTTGCTCATTCTTGCGTTTTAGTTATAAAATGTCACACTCATTTTTATGTGGATGCTGTTACAGAGTACAGGTGAACTCTTCCCTTATGGTGTTCTACCCATAGCGACTCGCCCTTGATATGAAAATATGAGGCCTGAATTCTGACAACTGGGATTATTAGCAAGGAAAATACAGAACTCTTTCTGGCAAAGAAGCAAGTTCTGTAAGAAAGACAACCCACCTTTTTTCACAGTGGCTTCTTGGGCTGTATGATGTTGGCTTACGGAAGGGACATTTACTCGTCGAGCGACCTCTGAAATGCCCCAGCAGAATGGAGGTCTGGTTGCAAAACTTGAACGTGAGAACTTTATATTTGGTGTTTTGGATGTCGACAAGGCTGTTAGCTGTTCCCACTTCACTTCAGAATGGTAGAATCATAGAATCACAGGTTGGTTTGGGTTGGAAGGGTCCTCTGAAGACCATCTAGTTCCAACCCTCTGCCACGGGCAAGGACATCTTCAGGTTGCTCAAAGGCCCATCCAACCTGACCTTGGACTCTTCTGGCGATGGGGCATCCACACCTCCTCTGGGCAACCTGTCCCAGTGTCTCACCAACCTCATCATAAAGAATTTCTTCCTTTTTAAATTTAAAACCTGTGCCCCTGCATTCCCTGAGCTCCCTTCCGTGCAGCGGCTGCTCTCTTAGGAGGGGTCTGAGCACACGTGGCCGGAGCGAGCTGTGCATGCGTGGGAGAGCGCAGAGCAGGTCTCTGTCAAAATATCCTGGGTCTCAGCCCTTCTCCATTAGTCTTAATTCAGATAATCCATAGTTTGCATTGTTTTAAAAAAATATTTAAACCACCAAAAAGGTTAGACCCAGCAGTTCTTTTATTTATTGTTAATCTGAACAGGGTTTCGGATGAATTAGGCATTGTGTTGGGTGAGTTACTGCAAATGGCCATGCGATTTAAAATGCCAGCAGATAAATGAGGCCCTCATCTCTAAGTTAAGACTGTCTCGGTGGCAGTGTCTTGTACTTCTACAGCATCTGAAGTAGAACTGCTTCAGCGGTCTAAAGGATAAAAATAAGTCCAGGTCCTGTTTGTGTAAGAGAGTTTTTCCAGTCGTGCTGGTGTACCTCATCATTTTTTCTGGTGTGGACGTTTTATTTTTGGCTCAGTTTAAAGCACCCGTGAGGCAACATTAAACTAGCTGGCAGTGGTAGAGGACAGCTTCTACAGTAGGATAACCCCTGTGGTTTTATATTGGTCGAGTTATACATCTTTACATTCACACTACTGATTACACTGAGCAGATGAGACCTTCATTTTAATCCACGTGGTTTTAAATTTCATGTAGAATGTATGGGTTTTATGTTCAGTTTTTGTTGTTTTCTGCTGGTTTGAATGGTACGGCTTCTGCTATTTTGGATTGGTTTGCTCCTCCTGCGTCTGGTGTTCTTCCAGCAATGGTGTCAACAGCCATTGATCATAGCTGACAGTACATCAAAAGAAGCTCTGACACAGTCGTGAAGCAACTGCGCTGTGTGATGAGAGGGACTTTATCCTCATATTTTTTTAAGCACTTTAAATGACTTTAAAAATACTTCTGGCTGTCATCCAAGGCTTCTGGACTAAGCTACAACTACCAGGAAATGTCTTTGCAGGCATCATCATACCATTAGGGTTTCCTTACACCTGAAACTGTTCTGGTTTCTGAATGAAAACAGGAATAAACTTTCCTTTTCTGGGATGATGAATGCTCATCTCTAAAATTAATCAAGAACAACTTTCTTTTCATCCTCTGTGCCTGAATCCCTCTTCAAATCCAACTGTGGAGCCTTTGGATGCGTAACAGATGCTTTGCTGCTGGGGCAATGACAGCAGCAACAGGTTGGTAATCACCAGCAGAAACTGCCAGTCAAGGTGTTTGCCCACAAAGCCTGACTTGTATCAGGAATCCTTTGGGAATAATTTGAATAGATGAATAACTACCCAAGGTTTCAACACTCAAAGGTAAGGCTTCATGCCTTTCCATGTATAATTCTGGAGATGTTTGGAAATTTTCTGGGAGGAAAATGTGCAGGTATGAAAATAGTGCAGAAGTTGGGAAAGTAAAAAACCTGCATTGAATGACGCCAGCTATCAGGTTAAACGAGAATTAATCCAAGTTAAAACTTGGAAGTGAATTACTGGAGCTTGCCCCAGCAAGGAAGGAAGCGTCCTTCGGACTCCTTTGGAAGGGAGGGAGTGGAGAGAGGCAAGAGTTTGTAGTCGATTGATGGTTATTAGACCTCGTTTGAATCAAGTGGACTTTGTCTTTAAATAAACACGATGACCTTGCTATTCATTACCCCAGTCATTGCTTATAGGTAACTGGTTCCAAAAATGCCAAAATTCAGCTGGGCGCTATGCACTGAGGGAGGACATGTGCCCCTAAAAACTGGATCAGGTGCACGTGTGTTTAAATTCGCAGAGTTGCCCGTGAGGAGTACGTATTGATGTTGCTTACCCAGCTGGCCACTTGCTGACTCAGAAATGCATAGTTTCAGTCTGCTATCAATTTTATTTATGAAAAAAAGCATCATTTTTAGTGGCATTGAGTGTAAACTGCCCCTTGATTCAAGCAGGTTTCCTTCCGAAGGAAAGAGTATCTGAAGCATCCGTTGTCTGGCAGCCTGGTCTCCTGATGAGCTAAAAGGTTACTATGCTCTGTCAATTATATCCTGATTATATTTTTCTCTGCATAAATACCTTTTTTATTTTAATGGGAAGTACTTAAAGTTGCATTGCTCCTTTGAGAAAAGCAGCAATATACCCCTTCAGGAAAAAGCACGTTGGCTTGGGAAAGCCTGGCCTGCTGAGCTATTTCATTAAGGTTTTGCTTGAAATATTTTTTCTTTTTTTTTTCCTCCCCATTTTTTTAGGTAATGGCAAAATAACTTGCTTGGAAGGAGATTAAGGCTGATTTTTTTTAATTTTTTTTTTATTATTATTTTTTAAAAAACAGAAATTTTCAGTTTGCTTCAATGTACCTCAGCATCTTAGTCCCTTCCTCACTGGGGATATTTGAATTGCTGCTGGTTTGGATGGTTCTAATACTAGTGTCTGACTTGCCAACAGGGTGGGACAACAGCAACATTAAACAGGGTTGGACAACAGCAACATCTAACTCTAGCAGCCTTTATAGGGAGGATTGTGAGTTTGAAGGCGATTTGGCTTTAGCTGTAACCTCAGTAGGTTCATAACAGTCTCACGACAGCGCTTCTGCTGTCCTGCAGGCTTGAGTTCTTCTAGCACATGCCTGCATACAAAACAGAAGTTTATGTTTATGCTCCAGATTGAATTTAGTTTCCCATCCATACCAATTAGGACCTTGTAGGGCATCTCTCAGTGTTTCATAGACAAGAAATTCACTTTCTTGGGGCAATTATGTTAGTGGGAGTGTAAATACAGGAGATGTGCCTCTTCTCCAGCCTTCCCAGTGCAGAGGGTGATTTTAGTGCCATGGTCATCTTCTTATCTTGGCAGCTTCCAGTACTAGACCTGTATCCTGGTACTTGTTTCTTTGTTTTAGCTGCTAGACCATGCTTCCCTCCATCACAAACCAGCCGTCTGCATAATTAAATACATGACCAAGTCCTTCCTCTCATCTCACTTGGGAGTACAGGTCCCTGGTTTTAACCAGACTCTTCCAAACTGGGAAACCCAAACCAGTATCACCCGAAGATTTAGACTACAGCTGTGCGTTAGAGCTCTGTTGGCATCTCATGGATGAAAATCCACTGCCTAAATACGTGCAGTTCCCTTCTGCTCTGTCCCCCGCAAAGATGTCAAAATTAATGGAGTTAGTTTAATTCTCCACAATGAAGTTGGTGTTACGTGTGGCAATAGTAGTCTCCTAGTAGAAGCCGTTCATTTTATGTGATTCTTGTTATTAGAATTGTATAGAATTGGAGAGAAAACAGCCATAGACAGACATGGAAAACAAAGGGATTCCATAACCTGGACCCTTTTCTGGGTTTTAACTACGAAGCCGTGATACCTATGCTATAAGCCAGGTTGCTGTGGCCCCTCTGGTCAGCGGAGGGAGGCTGGTGCTTCCCGAGGAGCTTGGCCTCTAAGGTCTGAATTATCGGTTAACTGGATGGAGTTGAGCAGGGCGAAATACTTTGAAATTTGGTTTTGGCTTTTCGGAAAGTTCAGTAAGGCTTTGGAAAGATCCAGCTGGATTTCTCTGTATTAGTGAATAAGAAACTGTGCCAAAGCAGCTAGGTCAGATTTGGCTTCTCAGGAAGACCAAGGCTGCTATGGCGGCTGCAGGAGGAGTGAATTCATTTTGCACACGAATACCCGGAGCTAACTCATCCTAAACCCTAGGGTGTGATGGTTGGGAAACTCAATCTATTGAGTCAAGAGGGTGGCTGGCTGACTGCCCACAGCCGTTTCGGGGATAACACAATGTTTGCAAAACTCTCGGCTAGCTGGGCAAGTCCGGATGAGGTGATGGATTGCAACCACCCTCTGTGTGACTAAAATGGGGCAAGACCAGCATGGCTTGGTGGTTGTAATGTGTGCAAGCATTGTTCTCATGGTAATGGGCGTTTTGACTTTGTACACAACAGACTTTGGCTCATTCCAAGCTTCCTTTCAATATCTTGGTCCTGCTACTACATCAGAAACTTCATCTCATCCCCCATTCAACAACGTACATGCTTTAGTGTTTGAATGGGAAGCTTTCTCTTAGGGCTGTCTGGGGAATATTTTGCATGTGTTTGAGATGCAGCTTTTGTTCCCTGTAGAAACAGATGTGCTTAAGTAAAACGTGGAAAATGGGTCCTGTTTTGAGGCCAGGACTCTCTAAAATAATTGCACCCCTATTTTTGGTATCTTCAAGTTGGAACTGGCTTTGGAAGAGCTGTTTTATAAATAATAAAATGTTCAGTTCACTGAGTTGCAGAAGACATTCTGAGGCACGTGGAAGCAAGCCTTTAGAAACCAGCTGGTGATGATGGAAAAAAAAAAAATCTGTCATATTTCAGCTCTTTGGTCAGTAGATTTGAGGCAGAAATAAATGCATCTAAGTACCAGCCACTCCCCACCTTACCTTTTCTTCCATTTGTTGTCTGGACTATGGCAACCGCTTCCTTGCTTCTGAGCTTCTGCTGCAAAAAATACATCTTTCTCCACAGCTTTGGTCATGTCTTGCCCCTTCGTGCTCTCTCCTGAATTCAGAGCAAGACTCTGGTCCTCTCCTGTAACCTCCTTCTGCCTCCAACCTAATCTATTCCCATTTGCCCACGTGTTAGCAGCTACAGCTGAGGTGTCCTCTGTTCTCCTCTGTTTCTTCCATGGAGCATTCCCACCTTTGTAATAATCTCTCTTGCTACGTCTCGCTTAGCTGCTGCTTCTTTGTCTATGACTTTTTTGGTTAGTTTGGTCAAAATAACCCTCTCGACAAAGTGCTTTCTGCCGGTCTGGGTCCCAGTGTCTCCTCAGTCCTGCCGTGGTCATCAGGATGTGGGATTTTTGTGGTCAGTAGAAAGCCTGGTGATTATTTTGCCAGGCTGAGGTCTTTGTCACGTTGATCATTTGCGAAGCGCCGTGCATCTGTGGCATACGGATGATAAAAGCTATTGAAAGCTTTTGAAGGACAAAGCTGTGCGTGATGGATGGCACTTGTCTGAGTTCATAGAGCAGTTACCCAGCCGTGTATCTGAGACCACTCTGCAGCCCATGTCCGTACTCCTAGCTCTCTCCTGCTGACAAGCTGAACAGGTTTCCGTGAAGAGGGTGTCAATTAAGAGCTTTAAATTCAATGGATATACTTATGGGGTCAGAATTTGCTGGGTATATTTGATTGTTCCCTACAGCTGGTAATCTCTTTCCTTCTGCTGTTTGCCCTGAGGGTTTTGGGGAATCTGTTTTTGAGGGTTGATGTCCTAATTCTTCTAATGCAGTTCGAAAATATCTGAAGGATGCACTGTTCCTTTTCCACAAATATACGGTAGACACACATTGAAAATATCTGCGTACCTCCTGTCTTGCGCAGACTTACGTTCATGTGGTCCAGTGCCCTGCTGACTATGTAAGCTGCTGCTTTGCTTAGTGGTTTACCACTAGATGCGTTAAATAAATACACTTTATGTAATATTTGTGCTTGGGTTGTAATGATTTTGCCTGCTTCCAGACTCTAAACAAGTCACGTAACAAAAGGGGTCTGTAAAACGCAACTTTCTGCCAGTAAACCTCTGTACGGCCATCCTTGTTTGTGTTGTGAGCTATTGAGGTTGGAGGAGGGAGATCGTGTATCGCCCTTGAGCATCTTCCCTGAAAGCTAGATCTTGAAGTGGCAAATATAAGTTCCAGCTTTGATCAGACCTCTTAATATGTAGTATGTGCAGGGCACACAATCTCAGGGCTACAGGATCCTTAAAGACTTTTCCTCCAGGAGAGGTGACTGCCTCTGGGCGCTGTGCCATGTTGTTTGGAAGCATGGATTTTTTCAAAGCTCTTGAACTTCCAAGTTGTTCTTCTGGCTCCTGGTGCAGTCGTTATTTCCCCCTCGTAGAAGACCACTGCCCCTGGGGGAGGTAATCTCTTCTTCCCTCTTGGTCATGGCCTGCTCACCTAGCTGTTCAGAAACCTTTGGCTGCCATCCCTTACGGTGCATCAATGTCAGTAACCCGTTCCTGTGATTTTTGTCTCCTCTGACAGTAGCTATTGATGGAAGAACACGGGGTGACCCAAACAGAGCACATGGCCACCATCGAGGCCCACGCAGTGGCCCAGCAGGTACAGCAGGTCCATGTGGCCACCTACACAGAGCACAGCATGCTGAGTGCGGACGAAGACTCGCCGTCTTCACCGGAGGACACCTCCTACGATGACTCTGACATCCTCAACTCCACGGCTGCCGACGAGGTCACCGCTCACCTGGCTGCGGCAGGTAAAGTCAGCGGGACGCTTGGCATCGTTCGCCTAACGTAGCGTTTGTGCAGAGGTCACAAACAGCGCTCAAGGGTGGTGGGTGATACTGTCATCCCATGGGATGCTCTGAATGCTTCCTTATCGCCCTGGCTTTAATAGCGCTTTGCAAGGTCTGCTGGCTGCTTGAATCTTGCATCACTTTATCTGTGTGTAATATAGATGTACCGGGAATAGACTGGTTTGTACAATAAGAAAGGTCCCTGGTAAATGCTGCCTCAAAAAAACCAAAACTAAAATACTGAATATGTCAAAGAGCAAACTTATTTCAGGCCCATATAAACAACAGCAAAAATAACCCAGGAGTGCTACGCAACCCTGCTTAGCCAGGGAGCTCACATGCTAGGCCTCTCCCATGGAGATGCCACAAAGGGTCCTGGCATATCTGGACTGGACTATTTGAGAATCACAGACTCCTTCCAGTGAAGCCCCTGCCAAACATCCTCCAGATTTGCCTTGTAGTGGATCCACCTCATGAGTAGAAAAATGCAGTAATAAATAAGCAGTCACAGACTTGTCTGACTCCTTATCAGACTTCATCTGAGGAATAAAGCTCTTGTGTTTCACCAAACCTGTGAAGTTCCTCCACCCCACTGAGCATCCCACACCCTTTGCTTATGAATTTTCCAAACTCAGCTCCTGCAGGATTTTTTCTTTCCTCCTTCCCTTCTAGCACACAAGCTTTTCAGGCCTGGGTAGTGCTTGCAGGAGGGGCAACTGGTGGCTCTCGCCTGCCTGTGAGCCCTCCCAGTGCTGGGACTGCCTGGTGCCCCTCCAGCCCCTGGCCAAGTAGTCACCCTGAACCAGGAGCTGCCCCGCTTCCCCAGGGCAAGCGGCCGCAGTTTGCAGCATGGGCTGGCACATCCAGCCCAAAGCTTGCCCAAGAGCCCAGCATGGCCCTCCCTTGCTTCTCCGAAGCAAATGTTTTTCCAGTCCCCCAAAAGGCAATGTTTTTATTCTTTTTTTCACAAGCACAGGATCATTGGAGCAGTATGTAGTGGTGCTTGCTGCGCCTGCCGTGGGTAGCGCTCGGGTAGTTCGTTACTGATTAACAAAACTTGGCTCTGTAGTGTCAGCCCAGAGCTCTGTCCATGATGGCATCCCATCTCCTGGAGCAGTTCCTTTGAGAAAACATATAATCGGACACTACTTTTCTTATCATCTGCCAGCTTCCACTGATCATAGGTATCTTAGGACTTCCTGATCTAGTAGCTGCATCTTTGCTAAACGCAAAAATACAGGGCTTTTATGAGCCCCAACGTGATCTTTCACCTCTGAGAAACTACACACAGAGCAACTGAGGTCTGCTCAGGAGTCAAAGGCAAGTCTTGAGCCTGCATTAGAGACCAGGGCTTTTTGACTCTGACCCTGCACTCGTTTCTGGAGATCACTGATAGAAGCACAATCCACTGCATGTTACGTGGTTTCCATCCAATTAACTTAATGAAACTTCCCCTTACGTAGATTCTGTGTCTAAAGTTTGATCACGAAAGCAACAGCACTGCCCTGCCACGGTCCCCGCTGTTCTTTGGGGGGCTGTTGTGGGACGCTGCTGGTGACTCTGGATTTACAATTCCTTTCACATCAGAGCTGGTCCTTAATCCCTGGGGAAAGCCTTGGACTCCTGATGCTGTAGTTGAGATGTCTAAGCAGGATTCATGGTGTTGTACCTGATCTCTTTTCCCCTGCCGCTGGGATCTCCTCGATTGCAGTCAGTTATTTAAAGTCTTGGCATACTTGAGAGTTTTTCAGTGTGTTTGGAAGACAAAATACATAATTATGTGATTGCATGGAAAACTCTGGACTGAAATGTGTGATTTTCACTTGGGACTGAGCTGGGACTTGCCAGGCTGGGGAATGGAGCCTTTTGATACACCTCTCCAATGCAGGAGAAGAGGAATCCCGGCTGCTGGGGAGCTCAGCAGGGAATTTGGGTCGCTCCAGTCCAGAGGGGAGACCCTTGAGCTGAGCCCTTGGGGACTCATCCCTGGATGGGGGGAGGGCAATGGCGATGTCCTGCGTGTGCTGATTCACCCTTCGTGGTTTGATTTCCAGGCCCTGTGGGGATGGCAGCAGCTGCTGCCGTGGCAACGGGTAAAAAACGAAAGCGACCACACGTTTTTGAATCCAACCCATCAATCCGCAAGAGGCAGCAGACGCGTTTGCTACGGTAAGGACTCCCGCCTGCACTCTGACACCTCGCTCTGCATCCTCGAGATGTCTCCAGTGCCATGCACGGTGTGACCACGTGCTGCCCAGAAGTTGCCCAGCTTGGGGTTTTTTTTGAGGCATCTTTTCTGGAACCCAAGAGCTGTGTTTTAGTTTGCAGAACTGGGTTAAATCGCAGCTTGACTCATCTTTAATGTGATATTATGATCACAAGGACTGATGTGGCCATTCTGGTGGGATCCACCATTCTGGTGGGATCCGCCATTCTGTTTCAACCCCAGCTGGTCACCAGTTAAATCTGTCATGGTAACGTTACCTTGCAAGATATTCGTGGTGGCTTTAACAGCAGCTGGCCTGAGAATCTGGAGCTTACAGCCATATCCCATCTCTGCAGTGACATGAAGGACTTACCTACCTAACAGAAGAAGTCTTTTCTGCATTATAAAGTGATCCTGTGAATAAATCTAGTGTGTGTGTACCTGAATTTCCTTTGCCAGACAGTCCCCTTGTGTGAGCTCCACACTGAAGACTGACCCGGTCTGTAGTGCACGGTGTTGGGGGAAAATAATAGAGGGGAGATGCCTGCCAGAGCTGAAACACTTTCTTTGGCTTTAGAAACGTGCTCTGTAGATACCAAATTTCCATAGCCCTTCAGGTGTTGCATTACAGGTGCTTTGAGGCTGTCTGCCCGCCTGATGGCCACCTAGGAGCACTGGTGCTGAAGTGACTGCACAGGCTTTCTGCAAGCCTGGAGAGATCACCTGCAATTCCATCTTCAGGAAACATTTGTAACTGTTGGCTGGTACTATTTACTAGGTTTTGGAACAAAGCAGGGTTTGCTTTTTTAAACTGTTTTGGATTTAATTGGGTTATCTCACAAGAGCTTGGGGTATTTGTCACCCTATTTCTCACTGGCTTCCTCCTGCATGCACTGAAACAGCGATGGTCAGAGTTTTGCCTTTTCTCCTTCTCCTCTATTCTAACTCTTGCAAAGTTGGTGAGAAGTTAGGTTGGTTTCCTTGTATTCTGCTTACTCATCTGCTGAGTCCCAGAACACCCTTTGCACGTGTTCAAACTGGAATGAAGTGGAGCAGAGTTAGTGTTAAATAATATTCCCTGGCAGTGGACTCCCTTTTTTTTTTTTTTAATTTTTTTTATTTATAGCTCCATACTGGTTTTCCCCCCTCCCCCCAACTCTGCTGACCCAGCTGTGTTTATTGCAACATTTCTGAAGAGCAAATTCTTTTCTCTCTTGAAATGCGAACAATGTATTTTTAAAGAAAGTTCTATTTAAAGGAATGATTTCTTTTCCCTTCATGCAACTACTTCATTTTACTACATGCAAATTACTGACAAAATGCATCATTTTTTTTGCACTCTGATCAGTTTGACGTGTTTGTGCTGGATATTTACACCGCTGTGAATCCAGTGGGAAGTTGCAGTGTCTGATTCTGGGATCTCTGTGTAGCTGGTGGTGCTGCTGGTGCTTTTTGGCAACATGTCTGCTGCTAACAGCAGGTTCTGAAATGACCAGGGCAGATACTAAGCTGTCACCTTATGGTGTGCTCAGGTTATCTGGTGGTAACCGCTACTTCTCTCTTGCTTTATGAGTTTCTGCCAACATTTCTGACATGCTCTCTTGCCCTGCTTATAAGCATATAAGAGGCGGGAAGTATACAATGGAATATTTTCTTCCTATGGAGAGATTGTTCCAAAGGGACTTGCTGATGTGGCAGGTGTCTGAATACCTGGATTTCCCGTGATGAGCTGTTGCAATATTTCTGGTTCTTGCCTGTCCTGTAGTTGTAGGTTGAATTCTTACAGTGCTGGTCTGAGCAGGACTTTAGTACTAGAGAATCACAATGCAATGTGTCGTGGTTTAACCCGGCTGGCAACTCAGCACCACGCAGCCACTCGCTCACTCCTCCCCTCCCTCAGTGGGATGGGGGAGAGAATAGGAAAAAAAAACACGCAAGACCCATGGGTTGAGATAGAGACAGTTTAATAAGAGAGAAGAATAACAATACTACTAATAATAATAATGGTAAGAGACTATACTAAGAGAGAAGAATAATAACAGTAATAATAATAATAATGGTAAGAGAATATACAGAATATATTGCTCACCACCTGCTGACCAATGCCCAGCCTGTCCCGAGCTGCGATCACTCTCCCCAAGCCGCGATCACTCTGCCCGCGACCGACTGACTAACCCCCCCCGAGCATGACGTTCTATGGTATGGAATAGCTCTTTGGTCAGTTTGGGTCAGCTGGCCTAGCTGTGCTGTACTCCCAGCTTGTTATGCCCCTGGCCGAGCAGGAGAAGCTCAAAAAGTCCTTGAGTAGTCTGAGCACTACTTGGCAACAACTGAAACCATCAGTGTGTTATCAACATTCTTCTGGTACTAAATCCCAAACACAGCACTATGCTAGCTACTATGAAGAAAATTAACTCTTACCCCAGCCAAAACCAGGACACGCTGTTATGAGGCTGGATGTAAAAGAACCTGTGTTTTCAGTCCTCTTTTGTTGAATCATTCAAGTTTTATATTGCTAATACACTTAGACAGTGACAGAGTGGATTTGCAGACTCTTGCTTCGCTGCTCTGGTGATTTCTTTTTACATCAATGGAAAAAGGGGAGAAGGGAGAATAACTGATATTTGAGCTGCTGGGTGACTGCAGGGAACGCAGCAGGCCTGCGGGAGTGGGGGAATAAGCAGTATATGTGGCTAGTCTGACCAGCTGGGGCTCCGTTTCTCACCTGGTTTGTGAATGGGTA
Organism: Egretta garzetta; assembly: GCF_000687185.1. Taxonomy (NCBI): domain Eukaryota; kingdom Metazoa; phylum Chordata; class Aves; order Pelecaniformes; family Ardeidae; genus Egretta; species Egretta garzetta. The sequence continues at coordinate 49,582 of NW_009258276.1, read as the reverse complement.
GCATTAAGAAAGGGAGTTTACAATGCAAAGGGTTGTGTTTCTCCAGGGCTTTCAGCTGATACCTATTCACTCTTTTTATCTCTCTGTTTCAGGAAGCTCCGAGCCACGCTGGATGAGTACACCACCAGAGTAGGGCAGCAGGCCATCGTTCTGTGCATCTCGCCCTCCAAACCCAATCCCGTCTTTAAAGTATTCGGTGCTGCACCCTTGGAGAATGTGGTAGGTGTCTGTAGGAAGAGCTATGTAATAAATCCCTCGCCTTCTCTGCAGGTTTCCTTCTGCTGAAGGCAGCCTTGCAAGCCTGGTAGTGATCTGAAGGTCAATGTTTAAAACCCTGCAAACAGGAGTTGGGAGTGTGTGGACGTGAGTGCAGCACTGACGTCCTGTCTTCCCTGCATGGATGGTTGCCTAGCATGTCTCACCAGGGGTGCATATTCTGGACTAAAAATCAGAGGGAGCAGGTAGTGATGATGTGTTTGAACTCAGCTCGGCTGTCAGTGCTTGTACCTTGTTGTAGACCAGACAGTAAATGGAGCAGATCCTGACTGTGATAAGTCTTGCTTCAGAACTTTTCTTTTAATCCTGGTATTACTTGATGTTTCATCATCAGCTCTTCGATGCGGCCAAGTCTTCAGGGCCAGTGGGTATTTTTTCTTGCCAGCTGTGGCATTGTTTGCTCCTTCTGTTCTGCAGCACCTTGGGGAAGGTGGCTGGCCCTGCGTCCTTGCCCTCGCCTCTCCTGGTGCTCCTTACCTTGTTTATCTGAGCTTAACGATTCCCCACAGGTACGCAAGTACAAGAGCATGATTCTGGAAGACCTGGAGTCTGCGCTAGCAGAGCATGCTCCTGCACCTCAGGAGGTTAACTCGGAGTTGCCACCCCTCACCATCGATGGCATTCCCGTCTCGGTGGACAAGATGACCCAGGTGAGCAGCCAAATGTGGCAGAACCAGAGAGAGAGAGTTGGCATCTTGCAGTCACATCCTGTTATTTTGCAGTGGAGCTTATGTCTACATCTCCAGGGGATGCATTTGATCTTTTCTTTCCCATGGGACTGTAACAGCTCAGACGGTAGTTAGATGTGAAGTTTTGTTATTGGTGCTTATTTTCTGCATGAAACCGTAAAGATGCTGCTAAGGACTAGAGCTCAGGCTGCTGGGAGCATTCCCCTTTGGGCTGTTTTTGTCACTTCCCATAAACTATGAACAGGGAAGATATTTATTCTACACTTTGCAGTGATTTTTTTAGGCACTGAGGTGAGGAAGGTCACTTGTGGAGTACCATTTTGGCTTATCCTCCTTGGGCATTTATTGTGTCTATAGTTCGTTCCCTCTGTTTTCTGCTGTGGATTGGAGCAGAGAGGAGCTTGCCGATGGTTTAACTCTAGGTCAGACCCTGAGTGAGATACTTCTGATGGAGCCAGGGAGTTGTCTGCCTTAGGGATGTGGGGGACTCCCTTTCTCTCCAGGTCCAGCCCTTTGCTGACCTCGTTACTGCTAGGAGAAAGTGGAGGGGACCCCCCCCAGGGAAGCTTCCTTGGTGGGGGAG
>NW_009258276.1:0-48001 GCF_000687185.1 Egretta garzetta | reverse complement strand
TTCCCCTGGGTGCAGGACCTGAACGCAGGTGAGTGTGTTTTGCAGGAGGCTCTGGATACACTCAGTCTGATGCACCACAACAAATTATTAATGCTGAGAGACAGTTTCTTTAGAGGGAGTAACAAGATGGAAAGGTCAGAGGCTCTGGGCCATGTACAAAGTAGAGCAAAGATGTGTGGATTTCCTCTGCTCTGCAGAAAGATCGCATTTGGGTCAAAACACCATTTCCGTTACTTAGGTGGAATCAGACAAGTTCACGCTTCTCATAAAGTTTTACGAAGAAATCTAGCATGCCTTGGCTGATGGTCATGTTCCTAATCCATGACAACATAAGACAAAACTTAGTTGCTAGAATTTTTAAAGCCACTGTCAAAGGTGATGTCTGCAAGAGCTGTTCACTGGCAGCTTTTGTTTTGTATCATTAACGGTTTCCCATGAAAATGGAAAGTAAAAAATGGAAACATTTTGCTTTTTAAGTAAAATGAAAAACCGTCAAAAGATCACAGGTATGTAGCTCTGAGTTCATTTGTATTGGCAAACAAAATGCTGGTGTTTATCTGACTTCTTTATGGCTTCGTTACTGTAGTAATCAAGCTGAGTAACAGCAAGAGAAGTGCGTAGGGCTTAAACAAGGAGAAGGAGACATCTATGTGAAGATTTGCTTGGGCAGAGGGAGGCCATCCTAGTGTGGTGCACGTAGGGAAGCTGGAGGCGTTCGTATCCACAGCATGTGGGCTCTGAGGAAGGATCAAAGCAAATGAGCTGTTGCTGGTGGAACGGTGGAAAGAAATGAGAGAGAAAGGAGTGTGGATGAATGAGATCAGGATGAGAGCAGGATGTGAGGTTGTTGCAATCCAGTAACACGTCCAAGAAACTTTTCTGGTTTGCAGTGCGCAGAGTATGTGCATATATAAAAGGGCCAATAAAAAGATCCGTCAACTCTTTGGCTGTTAATGTTGCACATGCCATCAAAGCAGCAATAAAAGTGATAAGCGCTCACTTCAGAGAAGCCTTCAGCTGGATTTATAATGCATATTGTTTGTTTTGTGTGAGAGCTGGAAATTAAATATTTTAACATCAAAGGTTGCTGAAGTGTTTTCTGCTTCTATTTTATGGACAAAATAGTAATATCCATAGAATTCTATGGATAAAATACCAACACTTTTCATGTTAAGCTAAAAATAAGGTTGGAGATTTTTTTTTTTTTTTTTCTTCCAGACATGACATGGCCTTGGTCTTCAGGGAACCTTGCACAAAGATTTGGCCTGGCCTGGCCAAGCCAAGTTGCCACTGGGGTTTGACTGCTTTGCATTTCCACGTGTGAAGCAGCTCTCTAGTCCAAGGCACTGGTTGCTGGCAGGGCTTTTTTTTCCCCCAATGCGTGACACTCCCGTGTTCCCAGGCTGCTTGTGGCTCTGTTAAATGAGAAATGGTTTTTCTTCCCCATGTTCTGCAGGGCCTTCGGTCACCAAGCGTGCAAACCGCTGATGCAAGAGCATAGCAACATAGAGCCTCTTATTTAAAAGAAGGATAGATGAGGTGCTTAGGGACATGGTTTAGTGGTGGGATGGCAGGGTTAGGTTAAAGGTTGGACTCGATGATCTTAAAGGGCTTTTCCAACCAAAGGGATTCTATGATTCTATGATTTCAAGTCCTCTGTTATTGTGTTATGGTAAAGAAAGTGTCTTGTTGGGAGTAGCCCTGGTATTTTTAGTGCAATGTGATAACTCAAAACAGCTTTGTGAAGAAGATTTCTCCTGAGCTGTGGACAGAGTCCACGCTCTTCGTGCCCTGTTTGGCTAGCCATCCCTGTCCCGGTTAGCCCAGCCACTGTGGTGTGTGCACGTGTTATGGGCACCCAGTGCTGCCCTGCCTTGGTTTCCCTGCATATCATATAGGGGTGATGGTTTGTAAATGTCTTTAAAAACAATTTTGAGATCCTTGAGTGGCTGCAGGCCGCTTGAGGGCAGAGCACGAGAATTAATGGACAGGACTGCAGGCTCCTGGTTGGATTTTCACAACCCAGCAGGTCTCTCTTGTAAAATTTTCAAGGATTAAGATGGGGCATGTGGTGCTTATAAGATGATTTTCTTGCTGAAAGCATCCAGCTGCTCTATAGTTTTTGCCACACTTGGGGGCAAACTTTAAATAGAAGCCAAACACAGATACCTGGAGCACTGGGTCCAGTTCTGGGCTCCCCAGTTCAAGGAGGATGAGGAACTCCTGGAGAGAGTCCAGAGGAGGGCAACAAGGATGATGGGGGGACTGGAGCATCTCCCCTCGGAGGAAAGGCTGAGGGAGCTGGGCTTGTTCAGCCTGGAGAAGAGAAGGCTGAGAGGGGATCTCATCACCACCTACAAATATCTCAAGGGTGGGGGTCACGAGGATGGAGCCAGACTCTTCCCAGTGGTGCCCAGCGCCAGGACAAGGGGCCATGGGCACAACCTGAAGCAGAAGAGGTTCCAGGTGAACGGGAGGAAGAACTTGTTGACTGTGAGGGTGCCCGAGCCCTGGCCCAGGCTGCCCAGGGGGGCTGTGGAGTCTCCTTCTCTGGAGATCTTCAACCCCCGCCTGGCCGCTGTCCTGTGCCCCCTGCTCTGGGTGAGCCTGCTTGGGCAGGGGGGTGGCACTGGGGGAGCTCTGGGGGGCCCTGCCAGCCCCGGCCGGTCTGGGATTCTGTTACATGCTGAACACGATGAGGATGCTCTGCTGTCTTTTTTTGGGCCACAATCGCAATTTGAAATACATTCATGTTAGAGAGTGGATGATAACTCCGACTCCTACATTGCTGCCACCTGTTGCACAGCCAGAAGTGCCATTGGTTTGTTTTTTTTTTTTGTAGGAACCTTGATTCCCAGAGCTGCCAATGTAGTTCTCTGTATTTGCTAACAAGAAATGAGCTTTTTCAACTAAGTTGCACAAAGCCCTATGGAAAACCGAAATATTTATAAGTATAAATTGGGCAGCACAATTAAGAGGTGTGTCACGAGGAGTGGAAAAATGAGGCCTCTGCTTTCAGCAGCTGCAGGTGTCAGCAGGCAGGTGGCGGAGGCATTAGCTCCTCAACGAGGAGGTGAAAATAACTCTCCTTTTAATTGCTCTGCTTCCCTGGTGGTCTTGAGGGAAATAAAGCCTTTACTAGCCTGAGCAAAAATGCTTCTATAAACTTGCGAATGGAGAGCATCACCCACCTTGGCTGTGCAAAAAAACCCCCATATTGCAGTGGGGCTTTTACCCTGCAGCCATTACACAAAGAATTCTCGTTGCTTTATGGACTTTGGCTACGTTGACGCTATACGTCAGACCTGAGCTTGCCCGTGAACTTGTTCTCAGTTGCTTGCTGATATGATTAAGGAGAAAGATTGGGTAATGCTGAGGTCGATGCTTCAGGCAGCTCTCACCGAGGCCACTAGAATTCGTTTGTTTTTCTGAACATCTGATTTGTCCTTTAATCTGACTTTTTTTTTTTTTAAACTTAATATGCCCCTATGATTTGCAGTCTACTTATGCAAGCCAACAAAGTTTATCTAGGCCTCCCCAAAATCATCTTGACGTCTTGTTTGCATACTGCCCTGCGAAAAGCTTTAGCACAAACAGCAGATATCTTTATGTACCTGTGAGTTTGTATGTGGGAAAAGCCAAGCACTGGAAGACGGCAACTAAACTCAGTTTGCAGAGGTCAGATCCTCTCCATGGAGGGGCAGGGATGATCCCGCAGGGCTGGACCCCCTTGCCCGGGTGCGAGGCTTGCTGGTGCTCCCTTCTGGTCCACGTCAGACGTGTGGTAGGGGGACAACCTCTGTTTCCTCTTTCCCAGCAGGTTGTCACCATGTGGCAGAGGGATCATCCTTGTTCTGCAGAGGAGGCACCCCAGGGTTAGCAGTCGGGTCCCCCGTGCAGCACTGGATGGTTGTTCCAGCAGAGTGGGAAGGGTAGCGAGTCCTGCGAGGTATTGGATGCAAGGAGGAGTGTATACTTCTAAGGCCACGCAGGCAGCGTTTAATCTCAGAGCCTGCATCGTGCCTTGTTTCCAGCAAGAACAGGCAGTCGTGTCCAGCGCTCAGATCTCCAAACTCTGCTAGGAGGTGGTGACCCCGAGAGGGGCAGCCTGGTCCCCTTGTGTGCCCCTTTGAAACATTCAAACTCGTCACTCGTTCTTAGACTTGACCACAGTTTCAGGGTGGAAGAGAAGAAAGAGCTGCGTAAAGAGTAAATCCATGAGCAGCCACTTCTGTGGGGAGACCCACAGCACCTCCTGCTTTTTGCACTGATGGCCAGGTTGTTAATTTTGGGTTGGATTCCTGTGGCCAGGTACAAACTGCTGCATCTGCTGGGCGCTGAGTGCCATTGCTTCTTGTTGAGGACACCCAGGCTGCCCCTCCACCTCACCTTTGCTGTGATGAATTTATGAGAGCACCAAGCCTGCTCTCATCCTGCCTGCCAGAAAGCACCCAGCAGTGAGACCTTGCACAGCTTGATCAGGGCCGTGCAGGTTTTCATGGCAGGAAATTTGTGATGACAGCTTGGTTGCTGCCTTGACAGATGCCTGGGTTTTCAATATGAATGTTTAAACATTAATTGGAACTTTTAAATTTAAAGAACATTTAGCCTGAAGTTGGCTGTTGCAAAAAGAAGGGCCAGTGAACAAAATACCTGGGTGCTTTGCTGCGATTGCTGCTTTGCCCTCTTCTTTCTTTTATTTTTTCTTTTTTTTGCACTTTCAGGTGCAGCTGAGGTCCTGCATGGACTTGACTTTGCTCTTCCCAGGTGCTGCTTTTTGGAGATCCTGAAGCTGAGCAGTGGGGATGGGTAGAAAATTCCCAGCCACAGGTTTTGCTCCCTTCTAGAAACCACTTTCCTTAGCAAGTCATAAACCTTAAGACCGGAGCGTTGCTTAGTGCTCCGCATGCAAGACACCTTGTTGTTTCCAGCACTGGAGTGCAGTTGTCTGTGCTTTGGGCCATTGCAAATGGCAGAATCGGGATTAGCTCACTACCACTAACATTTCAGCTTAATGTTAAAACTTAGCAGACACTCAGTCTGTGTACCAAAGGGTGTCAAAGAAACAGTTCTTATAGTTTCTCTCAAACCCTCCACACTGGAGATTATACGAGCCCTTTCTAGAGCTGACAGCCATGCAAACTGGAGCGAGCTGCTGTATTTTTTTTTTTTTTTAAGAGGTTTGATTTTCGGGTGGTTTGTGGATGGAGTCAGCAGAACGCGTGGCTCCCGCAGACGAAGCGGTCGCGCCGGTTCCCCCCAGCTGCGCCCCAAGAGATGCGGGGTCTTTGTCTCGGTGCCATAGCCTGTGTCAGAGCCCTGTGAGCTGCCCGGGTGAGGTCTCGTTATGGCACTAATTAGAGAAGTCCTTGTGCTGGAGCAGGTTGTAACGCCGCTGCTGATTGTCTCCCTGGCGGATTAAAGGCAAACCCTCCTTAACAAGTGCCTTGAGTAGCTTGAGCCGCTGAACTCCCTAGGACCAGTAATTAATCCATCTGGTAACAAGGAGCATGGCTTGCAGATAGCAATTCTGGGAAGGAGGTTTTAACTGTTTTTGTACCGGGCAACTCAATGCCCTTAGCAGGTTTATTTGACTGAATAAACGGGGCCTTGACCGGGGGTCCTGACACATGTCGGGGTGACTGTTGGCCTTGCAGTATGGATGGGAAAGCTGCATCACGGACAGGCTTAGCCTGGGCTGGAAAAAAGGGCACCAAAGTGGTTGACGCTGTGTGCGAGCATGGGCGAGCTGGTGGCTCTTTTGTGCCTCCATTTATAATTTGGGGTTTTGGTACAGCTTCTCTGAGATGGCTTGGGATGTCCGTGATGGAGTGGAGGAACTGAAATGCAGCTGCTCCTCTGAGCAGGGGTGGTTCTTCTACGGTGTGCAGCAGATATGCTCTATATGGACCCACAAGTATATTGGATTTTTATTGCCTTTAAAGTCCCTAGCCATGGCTGCAAACTGTCTGGAATGTGGTAAACTCTGCATACAAAGAAATTGCTTGCTTTTTACCGAAACACACTTCAATTTTTCTATTTAACTGTGTAAGCTAGGGCCCACGTTACATCTTCCAGCTGGGCTATGGCTTTGAAGAGCAGTCCTGTGTCCGCAAGAGCTGCTGCAGATCCCAGTGCATTTAGCAGTGTGCTTAGGGACTTCAGGCTTTTTGCAGAGACCACAGAGACAATCTGCAGTCTCCTGTTCCTCTGAAGCATTCCTCCCTCCCTCCATCTGACAGATGTTAGAGGGGACTTTAGTACGTTGTCCCTGGGCTAAGGTGGAAAAGGCAGCTTGTAAATGAGTTGGTTTTCAGCTTGGAGCCAGTGGGTACGATATCCAGACTGGAACCAAGGATGTCATTCAAGCAGGATCATGGCTCGGAGGAATGGACACTGTTATGGCACAAGATCAGGGATGGGTGGGAAGTCCTCTATGAGCTCACCCGTGTCTGTGCTAGCTGGGACTGTGCTGTGGCACCAATCGATACTGGACCTGTCGCGCTCTTCCATGACTGCACCCTAGAGCCCTGAACCTGAAGGTGTCTCGGGGCTGTAAGGTGGCCCGAGGACTCCCAGTGGCACTGTCACAAGCTCAAATAACTTGCTATTAAAGCTATTAAAGGATGCGGGGGGGTGTTCTTAAATGCAGCTATTTAGCTTTACATTATCCTGGTTTTCTCTGAAGTATGTGGTCTTGAGTGCTGCTTCTCTTCCTGCTCTGTTTCTGCAGCTGAACCAGCCTTTTCCTGAGGCTCCAGGCAGACCCTGGTACAAAACCCAAATGTGTCATAAAACCTTATGTGAGTTTGGTATTCTCTTTGATAACGCTAAGGATATTACTTGCTCTTCATGACATATCTGCTCGATTTGCTTTGGAAGTCTGTTTTTAAGGTATTGTCTCCTGATGGTACTAGTTGACCAGTATTTGTGGGTGCTAGGGAGAAGTAAAATCAGGTTGAAAGGTGTCCCCACTCTGGCAAAAGTTAAGAATAGATTCAGAAAATTAGTCCAGTGTGTGTTACTTTCTGCAGGGGTGGAGAGGTATATGTGTGAGATCTTGGTTTTTTACATTGAGGCGGCTCACTGAAGCTCCATCCTCTTCGCAGCATCTCTGTAAAATGTACATCAGCTCACATCTGAGTTCCTGTGGCCGTGGGGACCTGGAGTGTGTTTTTTTTTTTTTCCTGCGTTACTCTTGATTCTTATTTTTTTATTTTTTCTCCCTCTCAGGTTGGTTAGCTCTCTTCATGGTAGTGCTGAACCATGAAGTGTGGTAACACAATGTGTGTTTGTGCCTTACTGTTGTAATTGGCTGACTTAATTTTGTTTCTGCTCTTCCACATGCTACTGAGCTGTTCTCAGCTGAGTCTTGGGGAAAGATGGTAAAGTATTTCTCCATCTTCCTTAGGCATTCAGGCCTCTTCCAGTTGATGGTTCCAACAGCATGGAAGTTAAATGTAATAACTCTGTATTACGCGCCTCAAAACTACCAGAGAAATGAGCTCCTAAAAAACTCAACTCTCTTATGTGGTTTGTTCCAGGCACAGCTGCGAGCCTTCATCCCTGAGATGCTGAAGTATTCCACGGGTCGCGGGAAACCAGGCTGGGGCAAGGAAAGCTGCAAGCCCATCTGGTGGCCTGAGGACATTCCATGGGCCAACGTTCGCAGTGATGTCCGCACAGAGGAACAGAAGCAGCGGGTGTGTATCCCATGTCTGTCTGCCTTCAAATTGAGTTGCAGGGGCTTGTGTCCAGTTTTTGTGGGAATAGTTTTCCCCTCAAGTGACAGACGTTGGCCCTTTCTTGACTTCACATCACACATTCAACCTGGGAGAGCAATGAGATGAGAGGGGGTAACCTTCAATCTGCTCTGTCCCTGCTGGGGTTGTGTGACAAGCAGGTATTGGAAACACATCTCTTTTTGCAGCGGGTGCCCTTTTCGTTAGCTGCAGAACCTGCTCATCTCTGTGGCCTTATCAAGCAGCCTACCCAGCCTAAGACAAGTCTGCTCTCCAAGTATGCAGTTTGTTTACCGTAGAGTCTGTATTGTGGCCTCCTGAAGCCTTTGAAGGGATGCTGTCCCATCCTGAGCAGCAGGGACCTTTGTACTTAAAGGGGAGTAGTTAAGGATGTGCAGTGGAGCCAGGAAAAAAAAAAGGAGAGAACCAAGTGGATAGCAGTTATGGTCATGCATCCTGTATGCAGGTGATGTTCCCACTAACCTGTCACAAGGAAATAAAGAAAAAAAAGCCTCCAGGATGTGCAAGGGGCAGGACTTGTGCAGGCTGATGTAGGTCTGGCTGGAGGGGGACGGATGCCTAGTGAGGCTGGAAATGGCGCTGTGGCAGTAGGTGCTTTCCTAGGCAGCGATGGTTTTCTACTTGCCAGCCCCAATCACTTAGTTAGAATTCCTTGAAAGCTGTCAAAACAGATGTCATTGAGAAGCTTCCTTTTCCCTTGGCCAGATGTGCTTGTTCTGTATCAGTACGCAGCAATGCGATAGTTCTCCGGGGTGATTTCTGAGTCCTGGGGAAAGGAGGGGATGAGGAGAGAGGGATTAGGTATTGGGGCCTTTTGCTTGTTTGAGAATTCGTTGAAAACCGCCCAACAAAACCCAGTAAAGATAAGCAGGCAAATTGCAGCAGTAGCAGCACTGTGGTGGTTCAGAAAACCTTTTTTTACACTGACTCTTCACTCTCCTGGTAGGTGTCATGGACCCAAGCCTTGCGGACTATCGTGAAGAACTGCTACAAGCAGCACGGGCGTGAAGACCTGCTCTACGCGTTTGAGGATCAGCAGACACAGCAGCAGACTACGACCACACACAGTATAGCGCACCTGGTGCCATCGCAGACGGTGGTACAAACCTTCAGTAACCCTGATGGCACCGTGTCCCTCATCCAGGTGAGAGAAACCCTCCAGCTTTTCCATTTCCAGCACTGTTGACTTTGAACTGGGTTGCCTGCATCAGGGAGGTGGTTTAAAGCAAAATCCTCTTGGTAGCTTAACTTGTCCTTCAAGAATTTTGCCTTTATCTCCACGTCAAAGCCCAAAGGCTTGTTAACCCGATGCTCCCACTCAAAGAAGCAGTCTCATCCTCTCTCTTCCTCACTCCCATCCCTTGTCCTCCTGTTATGGCAGTATGAGTAGCTCTTTGGTCAAGCTATTCAGGGATCTGACCTGGATTTAACAAACCCATTTACAAACAGGTACAGTTCATCATGTGGCCACACAACGCCTGTGGTGGCAGCAGGATGCAGCGATGGGAGGAGCGGTGGTGGGACTGCCTTTCTTTAATGGCATGAAACATATCTTAATCTATGGCATTAGGTATTTCTGTGCCCCCTGTTCTTCATCTTACACCCTAAGCATAATATATATATTACACACACAAAATAATATATTTGTCCTCATGATACCCCCTATGGTAAGGATGCCTCTTACACCATTTTACAGAGGGGGATTCAGGCAGTGGCTCAGCGGTGCTGCTGTTTTCCCTGTGTTCCCCATATTGGGGAGGCAGGTTCTGGCAGCACAGGATGTCAAAAATTTAAGTGCTCTCTCAAAACTTCCCAAGAGCTCCTCGTGGGTGTGGGATTTGAACCTCAGTTTCCCCCGTGCCCCTGCTTCCAAACCACCACTGCCCTCTCATACCTAACTGGCCCAGCGGTTTGTCTCTCTTGAGCATCACGTTTTTAGTGAAGTCTCAAACATCGTTTTCTGTTGGCTGTTCTCATCTCACAACCGTGAAGATAAAAACAGGGTGTTTGGGGGGGTTTGGGAGTTGGTTTGTTTGGTTTTTTCCCCCAAATGAAAGCTTTTTGGCTATTGTTACAGCTTTCTGTTCCCCTACCAAGCCCTGCGGGCTTGCCAGGCTGGTTCTGTTTGCTCACCTGCTAATGTACATTTTCCCTTTGACGAGTGTTCTTATAGGTGCTGGGCACCTGAGAGCCCATTGACTTTCCAGCATTTATAGGTTTAATTCTCCTTAGAAACAAAGCTGCACATCTCCCTGCCTTTGTCTTTCCCCAGCTGTTAAATGGGGAACAGGTAATTTCCAAAGGCAGGGGAGTATTGAGGATGAGCTAATGTTTGCCAAGTGCCTGGAGACAAGAGACCCAGTGAATGGTAAGCAAGGAGCGTTATAAGTGAGGGCTGATGTGTAGGGTGTTCTGATCCAGGACTACTCGGTGGTTCTTCAAGTGACTTGCACCCCGTGGGAGAAGTGTGTTGGCTCTACCTGCACACCACGCTCACACCTGGGAATGGCAGCAGCGTCCCACAGCCGCTCTTTGCGAGGCTGGGAGAATAGCAAGGACCCTGTCCCCTACATTCACATAGGGGACAGCAAAACCAGCTTCTGGGCCATATCCACTCTGCAAGTTGTCATAGATTAACGTAGCTCTAGCATGTGATTTCCTCCCCCAGCCCTTTGAGACAGCTCCATATTTTCTGCAAGCTCTGCAATTCTCTGTGGGTGTGATGCCTTTTAATCTGAGAGCGTTTGAGTGTCCCTTTCCCTGAATTATGTGGACATTTTCCTGCAATAACAAATGTATTCACCTGCATTTTGTTGACTTCCATAGGTTGGCACCGGTGCTACAGTTGCCACGCTGGCTGATGCCTCAGAGTTGCCTACCACAGTTACCGTCGCACAAGTCAATTACTCTGCAGTCACTGATGGAGAGGTAAGGAACTGGGTCGTGTTCATGCTGCACAAACCAGAATTGTCCTATCTGAACTTCAATAAAGTTAAATATTTTCTAGAATTAAGTGGTCACAGAAAACACCACGCCTTGCTTCCCCACCCTGCAGTAGTGTTAAGGAATAACATACATGTGAACGCTCTAAAATTATATATAGAAAGTGCTGAACTGCTATCATTTTGACTCAGGACTGTACAAATGCAATTATGGTGGAAGCCTGAGTTCTGAATTTCATATATATTTTTTTTTTTTATATCTCCTATAGATTACTTATTTTGTGACATCTGCTGTAGCAGATAAAGACTTAATGACCTACACAAGTACACATTTGTGTATCCGTATGGAGTTTCATATGTGCTGTAGGTCCTGGGTGCTGGTTTGTCAGTTCAGGGTTGGGAGCGATGCCTGGGATGTTTTGAGGCTGTGGGTAGCAATGGATATTGCATGGCTGTGGGCAAATCCCGTGATTCTTTGGCCACTGATCTCTGGATAAAATGGGACTGTTCCTTTGCTGCAGCTTTACGGAGGTTTGCAAGTAAATCCCAGAGAGAGCTGTATAAGGGCACAGTCGTGTAGAGACGACAGGAGACGCTGCGGAGTTACTGTTCCGTTTGCTGTGAAAGTTTGTTCCATTTACTGTGAAAGTTTCTTTCACTGCTTTACAACTTGGCAAAGTTGCTTCTATTTGAGGACTTGATCAGACCATTTCAGTCCCAAAATCTGAACACTCAAATTTACATGCATTTATTTTTCTTTTTTTTTTTTTTTTTTTTTTTTTAAATTGAGTAATAAAGGGGTTTTGTGCATGTTTAAGGAACATTCCTTTATGGTTATGAAGATTTTTTTTTTTTTTAATTTTTTTTTTTTTTTGGTGACCCTCTTCACCCCCAAGCCCACCTTTAAACCAGGCTGCAGGTTGCGTTCTGTCCCTTCGCTGCACACCGGAATTTCTGGCCGGACAGTCTGTGCACAGGAGTGGCGAGGTCTGGTCCGCTCCGCGTGGATGGGGCTTTCGCAGCGACAGGTGGCAGCACAGAACGGCTTTGCTCCGCACCGGACCCTGTTTCCATCTCAGACCCACAATGGTGAAACAGCCTGGCTCTGGGACCTCTTAGCACTTCGCAGCTGCTCTGAGGGTTTTCAAGCACCAATTGTATCTCTTGAGAGCTGAAAGACATTTGTTTCAAAGGCACAAATAGAAATCAGGGGAGCACAGGCATCCAATTCCTAATGTGAACGGAACGTCTGGGCGATATCTTGGACAAAACAAAGATACAAAAATAAGCTTGCTTTGGGGATGGGCGCTGTTTCTCTCACAGACAGACTCACAGCCTGCTGGCAGCCTCTCTAGGGATGTTTTTGTCCTCCTGTCTCTTGCTGTGTGAAGATCTGAGTTAGCTCTGAGTAAATCGATGTGTTTATAGGACACTGAGCTCCGTGGAGCAGGGATGCTCACTCGTATTTCAGCAGCACAACCTTTGTGTTAGTGTGGAGAAGGGCCTGGACAGCCCCCCCGCTTCTTTTCCAGGCCTTACTCCATCCCTGTTCTGAAACAGCTTAGGCATCTTTGCGGGGCACTGTATGTCACAGTGGAGACCTGCCTTATTGCTCAAATGTGTGTTGTCATATATTTGGGGGGGAAAAAAAAAAAAGTATGTCTGTTCCTCTTCTGCATGGTGGTGGGAAGGGTGTCTTTCCCAGCTCGGGCTTGCTTCAGTTCGGTTTTGGCTAACGAGTACCACAAACTCAATCCGACTTCTCTCGAGATCTGTGCCATCTGCAACTTCTTCCTCTCTGGGCACTCAAACTTGGTTGCATCTTTCCTAAAAGACATTGCCTTCTCTAAAATCAACTTCCTTTCTCCTTTTCACAATGCACTATCTCACTGCTTCCTCCCTGCTTTGGATCCTTCCGCCCAGGGTCAGCTCTGGGCACAGGAGAATGAAGCAGTTGCCTTGAACGTCAGACGGCTGGGGATGGCTAAAGAGCTACGACGAGCGCCAGCTTTGCCTGTGCCCAAGTGCTGGAAAACCAGATTGGCAGCTGCTGAGGAGTGTGTGATAGCAGATGTGAGTGAGAGCACGACAGCTTCTCTCTCCCTTTCCATCCTCTGATGGGACTAACCCTTTTCTTGCCCAAAGGCAGCAAGACTTGTCCTTTTGTGGGGAGCCTTGCACCAGCTCTGCTTCTGTGGACTTTTTAGCTTTCTCCATCTTAACAAATCAAGGGGTTTTTTTTCATCACCTTCTATGGCATTCTTATTTGTGAGCCTCAGCAAGATGGTGAGCGGCCTGAAATGGATATGGGGATGAGAACAGTGATGGGTGGGTGGGGGAAGATCTTCATCTTGCAAGCAGCCGGTAGGGTTTGTCAGCTGATGGGCCTTCATCCTCCACTTCTTTAGTTTTTTTGGTCCAGTGCATATTTCTAGTTCACATCCTGGTGGATTTTGTGGCTGTACAGTCATTATTTGTGAAGTCCCAAATGGAGAAGCATGGGCAAGGTGGAAAATGAGCAACTGAGACTGGGTGAACTTTAAGTAATATGGAATCTATCTACGTAAAGGTCTGAAGTAAGGGAATTGGAAGTACCTGAAGTATATGAACAGAGTACTTTCCATCTGCCATCTTCTTTTATTAAGTATATTGCTGCAACACAAAGAAATTCCAGTTGGCTCAAACCCATCCGGGTTCACAAGTGCTGTACAAATAAATCCTGAACGGGAACGTGGACTGTTCCCCAAAACGACAGCGGATGGGTGCAGAAAAATCGAAACAGTGAGGCAAGCACAGCCCGTTTCCATGGGGGATGTGATCCGCGCTGGGGTTCCAGCACCACAGAAATGCAGCTACTTAATAAAGTGCCCAGGCTGGCAGGCAGTGATCGGAGTACAGCAACAATCAACACTGTCCCGTTTTGTTGCAGGCGTGGCTGGACAAAGAGGGGTTTGTGGGAGGTTGAGGGGCTTCACAGATGTTTATGGGGTGCGTTTTCCATGTGTGTGAGAAAACTAAAGTTCCTGTTGAAACATATGGAGAACAGCAACTACAATCGTGGGCTGACTGTAGAAACTCACTCGTGGCTGATAGAGGGTTGTAGAGTCCAGCAATGTTCTCAGGCTGGGCTTCCTCCCTTGGTGCTCTTTTTTTCCCTGTCTCTTGGAGAGAGTCAGAGCATGTGCAGGATTCTGCAAAGACCTCTCAAAACTACCTGGCTCTTTCATTTTAGGAAGCAGACGTCCATTCATATGACGATGACCAATCCTAGGGCATTTCTTTTTGTTTTTCCCCGCAGGTGGAGCAGAACTGGGCAACGCTACAGGGGGGTGAGATGACTATCCAGACGACGCAGGCATCAGAGGCCACGCAGGCGGTGGCGTCATTAGCAGAAGCAGCAGTGGCAGCATCTCAGGAGATGCAACAAGGAGCAACTGTTACCATGGCACTCAACAGGTATGGGTGAGAGAGGAAGGCTTGAAGCATGTGTGCATGACGTTTCCATCTAGGTTTTCATGCTCATGGTGCAAAGACCACTGTATACAGTCGCAGTAGAGGTGTCTCCTTAGGAAATTATGTCAGCCTGTGTCCAGGTGTCTGCAGGACGGTTCCTGATTTCTACTGTCACCATAGAAGAACACTGATGTGGAAATTTCTTGAAAAAGATGGGTAGGAACTGTACCCTCTAAACAACTGGTCGCAGGTGCGCGAAAACCAGATTGGCAGCTGCTGAGGAGTGTGTGATAGCAGATGTGAGTGAGAGCACGACAGCTTCTCTCTCCCTTTCCATCCTCTGATGGGACTAACCCTTTTCTTGCCCAAAGGCAGCAAGACTTGTCCTTTTGTGGGGAGCCTTGCACCAGCTCTGCTTCTGTGGACTTTTTAGCTTTCTCCATCTTAACAAATCAAGGGGTTTTTTTTCATCACCTTCTATGGCATTCTTATTTGTGAGCCTCAGCAAGATGGTGAGCGGCCTGAAATGGATATGGGGATGAGAACAGTGATGGGTGGGTGGGGGAAGATCTTCATCTTGCAAGCAGCCGGTAGGGTTTGTCAGCTGATGGGCCTTCATCCTCCACTTCTTTAGTTTTTTTGGTCCAGTGCATATTTCTAGTTCACATCCTGGTGGATTTTGTGGCTGTACAGTCATTATTTGTGAAGTCCCAAATGGAGAAGCATGGGCAAGGTGGAAAATGAGCAACTGAGACTGGGTGAACTTTAAGTAATATGGAATCTATCTACGTAAAGGTCTGAAGTAAGGGAATTGGAAGTACCTGAAGTATATGAACAGAGTACTTTCCATCTGCCATCTTCTTTTATTAAGTATATTGCTGCAACACAAAGAAATTCCAGTTGGCTCAAACCCATCCGGGTTCACAAGTGCTGTACAAATAAATCCTGAACGGGAACGTGGACTGTTCCCCAAAACGACAGCGGATGGGTGCAGAAAAATCGAAACAGTGAGGCAAGCACAGCCCGTTTCCATGGGGGATGTGATCCGCGCTGGGGTTCCAGCACCACAGAAATGCACCTACTTAATATAAGTGCCCAGGCTGGCAGGCAGTGATCGGAGTACAGCAACAATCAACACTGTCCCGTTTTGTTGCAGGCGTGGCTGGACAAAGAGGGGTTTGTGGGAGGTTGAGGGGCTTCACAGATGTTTATGGGGTGCGTTTTCCATGTGTGTGAGAAAACTAAAGTTCCTGTTGAAACATATGGAGAACAGCAACTACAATCGTGGGCTGACTGTAGAAACTCACTCGTGGCTGATAGAGGGTTGTAGAGTCCAGCAATGTTCTCAGGCTGGGCTTCCTCCCTTGGTGCTCTTTTTTTCCCTGTCTCTTGGAGAGAGTCAGAGCATGTGCAGGATTCTGCAAAGACCTCTCAAAACTACCTGGCTCTTTCATTTTAGGAAAACCCCAACGGGGGGGGGGATGACTATCCAGGCGACGCAGGCATCAGAGGCCACGCAGGCGGTGGCGTCCTTAGCAGAAGCAGCAGTGGCAGCATCTCAGGAGATGCAACAAGGAGCAACTGTTACCATGGCACTCAACAGGTATGGGTGAGAGAGGAAGGCTTGAAGCATGTGTGCATGACGTTTCCATCTAGGTTTTCATGCTCATGGTGCAAAGACCACTGTATACAGTCGCAGTAGAGGTGTCTCCTTAGGAAATTATGTCAGCCTGTGTCCAGGTGTCTGCAGGACGGTTCCTGATTTCTACTGTCACCATAGAAGAACACTGATGTGGAAATTTCTTGAAAAAGATGGGTAGGAACTGTACCCTCTAAACAATCTTATTTGTACAGCAAGGGTCCGGTTGCAGAATTGAGCCTACTGAGCAAGCAAAAGTCGTTATGTGCTAATAGCACCCTTAAGTATGCTGGTCTGGGTCTCCCTCAATATTATTAATGGTTCTTACTAAAAGGCTAGGGCTGAATTTCCCTGTTGTGTGGCAGTATGACCTCTCTTCAGAAATCAGAATCTTTTCCAAAGGCCAGTGTTTTGGGGGTTTCTCCCAAATATGTTTCTGAAGTAGAAGCTGAACGAGCTGCAATAGTAATGCTGCCTTTTCCTCTCAGAATGAGCTCCATTAGATTTTTGGTTGTACTTGGGTTACCAAGATCTGCAGCATAGTTCTCTACCAGGTCCATGCAGCAGGAAGCAGTGTCCTTGCTCAGCTCTGGTGAGTTGCCTAAGCTTTGCCTGCTGTTCTTAAAAACTGGAAATGGCTGTGGCATGCTGCAGTTGCAGCCCCGAGAGAGCGGGCGGACCATAGGAAACATGGCATCAGCCCCAGCAGCATGGGAGTTTCACAGTGTTGAGGTGTAGGAAAAAATATTTTCCTCATCCAAATTGGGATTCTGGTCTAGAGGATGTTGACTGAGCAGTCATGGGTTAGGACAAGGCACAAGTCCATAGTGCTGGTGGTTGGAGTAAAACTCCCAGACCTTATATACACAAATTGCTAAAGGAGCCACCTTGATCCTGGGGGCATTCAACATCTTGCTTCCAAATTGCTGTTGCAACTGAACCACGAACACACCTAGAACCATTTATTTCCTTTGTGGTCCACATTCAAGTCCATCAGATATGTTCTTTCATGCTGCCATATGAGGTTGGTTAAGTAGGCTTTTTTGCTAGTAGTTTCACTGTAAAAATGCCTTTTAAAAACAAGTGATCTTTTTAGGATGCTGTAAGAGGAACAACTAAAGTAACTAGGCACGGAGTTTCAGGAAAAAGCCCCATCTCCTGGAATCCAAATTGCAGGATCTGTACCCTGCGCATCTCCAGTTGATAGATTTTTCTATGTATTTTTGGAGAAGTTTTTCTGGACTAGAACACCAGCGTGCTTTTGATTTAATTTCATCCCATCGCTACTAGTTTTAGCTCTGAAGGTTGTTCATTTTCCTGTATTAGCTTAAGAAATTCAGAATCTTTAATAACAAGAAGCGTTGTTAGAACTAAGGAGAGTCTCCTAGGAATTATGAATGGAAGAGCCTTCAACAAGTCATTTAGTCTCTACTGTGCCTCAAGACAGGATGAGCTCTGCTTATACCCAGGAAAGCTCTGTGAGGTCTGTTCAAACAGCTTGTAGTTCAGAGGCAAAGCGAAGGCTGTAGCAGCCCTGCAGTGGGAATGAGGGGCCTTGTGTTTTATTTCCCTGTCTGTTGTCATCCTCTTTGTCTACTGACTATGGTAGGGCTGGAGGCCTTTCTAGGTGACTATCCTCCAACACCCTTCCGTGTGGGAGAGGTGTACTTTTTCCTTTGCCACAGAATGCTCCTTGTAGCTTTCAGCTGTAGGACTACAGTCTTCCCCCTGCCTGTAGGAAGATCTCAGCAAGGCTCTGGTCCTTGAAAGCTGGTGGTTCATCCCAGCTCCATTTTAGGCCTAATTTAGCTGAAAGCTGCCATCTCTGAATCTTGTTCCAACGTCTGCCGATGGAGCGCAGCGTCTTCCATGGTCCCATGTAGAGCAGCACATCTGCCAACAGTATGATATGATGGACGACGCAACCTCTGTCAGGTTTGAGGATGGGAAGTATTAGGCCTTCTAGTAAAAGAGGACAAAGTGGAGGTAGGTAATTCATTGATTTGAACCAATTAATGTTTGGGGAGCACACTACTGGAAGAAGCTTTTATGCCACAGATCATTATTATTTTCAGGGATGCAACCGTAACAGATTATTAAAATGCTCAATTGCCCTTGAAAGTGGATTCAAATACGTGCTGTGTGAAGTCTGGGAAACAAGGTTACACCAGTAAATCCATGCTTACGCCTGGGTTTGTGCTGTCGTTGGCCTTCCTGCAGCGTAACTGTCTTCACATAGCTGCAGGTTCAGAAGAGAGAATAGCCAAAGGGAGTAAGAAAGTGGAACAAAAAAATACTCTGGTTCACTGACAGTGTTTAAGAGTCACTCAGAGGGGCAATTTAGAAATGAAAATACACCCTGTGTGAATACAGTTGGAAAGCATACAGCTTCTAAGCAGGAAATTAGGGAAGAGAAGGAATGAGTAGGAAGTACTTGGAAAATATTTGAGTTGATTCATCTACCAGAGGATGAGTGGGGCAGTTAAAGAGGAGCGTCCTAGGGGAAGCTAAAGAAAACACCTACTTTTTTAGTTCATTAAGGTAAGAAATGGTAGGAGATTGAGATGCACGAAGGAGGTTGCTTTGGAATAATTTTGTGACTAGCCGTAGGTCACCAGAAGTAGCTAACAGTCATCCAAAAGGTCTGGAGAAATCTGGAGAGCTGCTGAAGGATGCTCACAGCACTCTGTGGAACCAAATGACAAATAAAATATGGTGTCAATAAATGCAAGTGATACATGCATGAAGAAATATCTCCTGGTTATACCAAATGAGGAACTATAAATGTTACCAGTTACCATTCAGAAGGTGTTCAGGGAACTGTCCTCCAGGAATGTTTTATGACTGCTGAGCAGGTATTGTCAAAGGAGGAAGTTGAATATTAGGAATTATACGGAAAAGCATAGAGAACAAGCCAGGATTAGGCCCCTGGACTAACTCATGGCATGTCTGTCTTGAATAGTGTGAGAAATGGTCACACCTCCCCCTCAAACAGATGTCTTACATTTAGAAAAGGTCTGGAAAGGACAAGAGCGATCAGAAGCCAGGAGGAGTCCTTGCACAGTAAGTGGACTACAGTTCTTCAGCTTGGGAAAGAGATTACTGGAAGCCCATGAAATCATGAGGAAAAGAAGAAGGGAACAGTTATTTTTCTATTTCTCACAATATCAGACTGAAGGGCTGCCCAGCCAGACTGAGGTGGTTGTTTTCTGAGTACCAAAATGCAATTTTTCTTCACATAGCATCTAATTAAATGTGGAACTCATTGCTACAGGATGTTGTGGAAGCAAGAAGTCTAAATGGGTTTCAAAGGGGATTAGACAAATCAAACCCGATGGTCCAGATGCAGTCTCTGATGTAGGAAATCAATACACTGCTGATCGTCGGAAGCTGAGAGGGTGTAGGAAGGGAAGGATCATACACACTCCTTCCTAAATATCCAATACTGGCTGTTCTCGCAGCAGGGTTGCTGCGTGAGAAGGACCTTTGCTCTGACCTCATTCGTATGAAGAAATTTAAGAATACCATGCTAAGCTACCAATCACTCGTTAAAAAAGAATTATTAAACCACTTGGCTGGGGAAAAGTGGGGAAAAGTACTCCGTCTTAGCTAAATACAGAGCTGCTGATGTGATCCTGGTGTAATGGTAAACCTCTGTGCCTGTTTCAGTGCAAGGTGAACCGGCTGAATCAGTAATGAAGGGTAAAGCTCTGAAATATGTAGCGACTCAGAATGTGACAGTGCCAAAAGAATGGTTTTTGTACCAGAAACCAGAGACAGGAAGGAGCCACGTGGTATAACTTGGATTGTCAGAAAGCTTTTAGTAAAGTCCCAAGCAAAAGGATGCGAAGGTAAAAAGGCAGGGATGTTCTAAGAGATCCGCAAGCTGAAAAAAGCCAGAGGAAGCAGCTTCTTCCCATGTATTCCTCCCACGTAGATTCTCTGCTCTGGGTAACTTCATCTGGGCCCAGTAAGAATCCCTCCTTTCTGGTTTTGCTCTCTTGACGTACGATACCTGGTTAAAACGAATGCTACTGGAGTGGAGTTATTTGGTTTGTCTTCCTAATTGTTCTTTCTCCTTTCCTGTGCCCACAGTGAAGCAGCTGCCCATGCAGTCGCCACGCTTGCTGAAGCCACTCTTCAAGGTGGAGGACAAATTGTCTTATCTGGTGAAACTGCAGCAGCAGTAGGAGCACTTACTGGAGTCCAAGATGCCAATGGTAAGGCTGCTGGAAAGCTTTTACTTTGGTGGTTTTTTTCTTTGCTCTTAGCTAGGGGGTTTTTCTCTCTTTAACTTGAAATATCAAGTTTTCTCTAGTGAAATAGTTTTCCCTCGCTAATTAGGTTGTGACTTAAAATCTCAGAACAAAATGGTAGCACTAACCTCTGGTTTACTTCTGTAAACTTCTGGTGGCTCTGCTCTTTTCCTCCTTCTGCCAGCTTGCTATTTAGCCTTAGATTTTGGGGGGGAAAACTGCTCCCCACTCTGTATCCGTACAGCGCCTAGCACAGGGAGGGCCAGACTTGGTCAACTAACACAACTAGTCAGTGCTATAATAAACTCCTCTCCAAAACACTTCACTGCGAAGTGGCAGAGAGTGTGACCAATGTTTTATTACCCACGTGTTTCCTTCCTTTCTCAAGACTTTTTTTTTGTACGCTTGGTGGCTGCTCTTGAGCAACTGTTGCTTTTCTGCTTGGGTGGCACCTCCTGGTCATCCCTCTGCAGTCAGCCTCGGGTTGTTTGCCTCCTGCTTTATTTTCTGTCTTGCCACCGTAGTCAATCACTTGTTTCTAGGGATTCTCTGTAGCGTTTCTCACCTATTATCTGGGTGTCTCTTCTGCCACGTCTGGTGACTTTCGCAGTTATTCAAACTAAGCTGGTAGTGAATAAAACAGTAAATTCATAGAAGCTGGTTCAAGAGACGATACTGGAACGTACGAACGTGTCTAGTTGGTGCTCATCCACTGCCTCCAGTTGCGCTGTACTTCTGCCTGATGCCTTTACCATGCTTTCCCAGTTCAGAGATGAAACTCACTGGTTATCTTGATGAAATGGAGGGAGGTTTGTCCAAATAAACTCAGGAAGGAGGCAAAGTGTGAAGTTGTAAAGAAATGTTGCCTTGAGGATGGGGCTACTTGGACTTGTAATTGCCAAAGGGGGAACAAGCACGTGCAGTCGGCTGGCAGAGTGATGACTTCTTGCCTTGTCACTTTGCATGTAAAGTAGAAATCTGGCTAGATGAGACCTCGAGTTTGACTTCCATCAAAATCCTCATCTCGTAGGGAGTGCACTTGCTTTAAAACATCAATATTTAGTTTGCAGCGAAAACGGTGGAAGGAACAGTAGTTTTACTCAGGGTGTTCGACTTGATGCCTCTTGCTGTGGAGTCAGCCAGCCTCAAGAGGGAGCAGAAATGAAGTGAAAACCCCTGTCCTCAGCGCTGGGAATGCATCGGATATTGAGAGGGAAGAGTTAGGGTTATGGTGTATTACACTTTGCCGGCAGCCCGGCGTGAGGGGGATGAGAGATGTGTGTTTATCGAAGGAAGGATCTGACCCTGGATGCTCAAAACCAGCAACTAATCAGATTTGTGAAAGCATGTTAGCGTCCTTTAGCAGATCTGCACCCCTGGCTCCTTTTGGTCTGCTTCCAAAATGCTTTCACAGTCTGGATTCCTCCGGATGCTTCCCCTAAACAACTCTCCCCCTCCACACCCTTCCTGAGTCACTCTACCTCACTCACCCAGCATTAATATAATTTTACTGCGGGCTGGGCTTTTTTTTTTCCTCCCCCTTTTTTTTTTTTTTTTAGTAGCAGAGTTGGAAATCAGATGGGATTTAGAGTGCATTAAGGGGAGAGCCTGCAGCATTTTCCTCTGTGCAAAACCTCGCCCGCAGCCCCTTGCCTTGTTTCCACTCTTCTTCGATTTGCTCTAATCTCCGGTGGTATTAAGGGGAAGGGCTTTGTCGGCGCGGTAGTCCTTGGAAGCGCCATGCTATTAGTTTTATTACGTAACCAGCTAATATATCTCCCTTAGGGATGGAGGAGATGTTGGTATCCATTCCCGCTGTCTCTGTCTGGGGATGGAGAGCAGATGGATTTTCAGTGTTGGCACGGTCGCGGAGGATTTGTCTGCCTTCTCCATACCCTGCAGCCCAGGGTGTGAGTGTGAGCCATCCTCCTGGACACCGGTGCTCCGTTATCTGATGCAGTGGGGTCACACCACTCTGCGTGCCGTTCTGTCGGGAGGAGATTTGGTGCGATCGGTTGCAGGAAGGAGAGAGGGAAAATGACTGCCAGAGCCATAATGGTTTTAACCAGCAAATTCCCCCTGCTCGCTGTTGCTTGCAAAGTCTTAATTTGCCGATATTTCCCATGAACGCTTCTCTCTAGGAATGCTCTTACCCTTCTGTAGGTCCCTTCAGAGGGATTCCGAGCCCTTACCCACACCACTTTTCCTGGAGGGGGCGTAAATTTATGCCCATCTTATTGATAGGGAAACTGAGACAGTGGTTTAACAAATTTGCTTGAGGTCAGGTGTTTCATTCCTGATTTTAGCCATTAGATGTAATTATTCTCTTTTTAAAATATTTTGTTTCTATCTTGATACGGTATTTTTCCCATCCGTTCTCTGGCATCTGAATAATAATTGATACGAAGAGAACTAAGACTGCCAAGAAGAGGCAACTTCTGTACGTTTGTGGATGTCTCGGAAGCTAGGGCTGAATTCGGGGAGTAGGGAGCCCAGCAGCGTGGCTGAACCACAAAAGGGCTACGGATAATCTTGTGATCACTTACATTTATAGCCAAGGGAAATAAGATCTCCTGCTCCCATGCAGTGTCAAACTAGCTAAGTGCATTATGGTTTTCTTGCTGCTCTGGAGCATCTGCTCTGAGTCAGGATGCTGGAACCGATGACCCCATGGTTTGAGCCTCAGATGTTTTGTTCTTAAGTGGCTGGCATTAAAGCAAAGTAATATTCAAAGCAAGCAAAGGCGATTGTAGCAGCACCGATTTCTGAAGTTGGCTGGAAAGTGAAAATGCTCTGGTAAGAGGAAACTGCATTCGGGGGCCGCTTTCGGTGTGCCCTATGGGCAGCTCTGTGTGATGGAGCCGTCCCAGCCCACCGGGGCTGGAGGAAACTCGATGGGCGTTGGGAAGGAGAGGTGACGGTGCCAGCCTGCAGTCTGGGCCTTGCTCGCCGGAGCATCCTCATACTCCAGCCTTTTGTTTGACATTGATCTGATCGGGGGCTTGAAAGCTGCTTGGGCTACGGGCTTCCTGGCTTCATCTTGAAATATTGATGAAGCTTTTGCCTAAGCAGTACCCGTGCAGGGCTTTAGCAGTGTGCAGGGCTGTCCGTGAAGGACAGAGCAGACTCCCCGCCCATGGAAGGGCAGTTTAATGGCCTCGGTGTCACCACAAGCCCGGGGTTATTGCAGTTTTGAGCAGCATGCAGCATTTTGAAGAGCTGGTTTGGAGGCGAGAGGGGTGGCGTGCTTGAAGCTCCAGCTGAAGTTCAAAAACCCCATGGAAGAAGGCGTGGTGGACAGAGCTGAAGTTGGGAAGCAGAGAAGTGGAAGATGTGAAATCAAGCTGTGATCGAGGAATTGATTTAACAGCCCCGAGCTAGGTGCAGCCAGAGACCCAATGGATCCTTGCTTGTGCACCTTGACCCTCACGGGTGGCAACTGCTGCCCTTTTTCCCGTCCCCAAAGCACGTTTTACTGATTTATCTCCTCCCTGTGCTGCTGGAGATGCTCCTGGGAGCACTAATGTGCCTGGTGGTGGTGTGGCAGCATAGAGGTGGGCACTAAGAGGAGCCTACAGTGAGTCTTGCCCTTCTCCACGCCCCCCAGTCATCCAAAAAATTCAAACCCAGTTCTCCATCCAACCAAAGGGAGCCGTGCTTACGGCTGGGGATGAGGCAGGATTATCAAATTGTGATGGAAGCCTGGGGAGAGCATTAGGACTCTATGACGTGGGCGAAGGGGGATTAGCAAGCTCTCTGCTTTCGCAAACAGAGGAAATAAGGTGTCGGTACAGGGGCGTATCTTGCAAGTTAGCATAGGATAAACAAGCCTATAGTGGCATTTAGGGTGATGGGGCACTTGCTGCACAGAAGAGGTGTTCTGCTTGGCGATTTCTATATCAGAAGCTGTTTAAATGCTGAAAAGCCTTCAGCTCTGGGTGAGGCTGCCGAGCTTCCTGCACAGAATCAGTAAGGTGTCAGGTGGAAACCTGTCCCCACCCTCGGCTGCGCAGATGGGAGATGGGGAAACCCTGCTCTCGGCAGCAGAGAGACCTCCAGGCCTGGAGCACGGTTGCCAGTCCTGTCGGGCTCTGTGTAGGCTGTTTACAGTTGAAAGCACATCCAGGAGGGGAAGGCGGGAGTCGAGATCCTGTTCTCTGGGCTGTGCGCCTCTCCTGGAAAACGCGAAAGCAGAGGGGGGCTGCGGTGGGCAAACCCAGCGAAGGGAACTGCCTGTTCTTGCTTGTGGATGCCTCGGGACAGGGAGGTGCGGCACACTGATCCGCTGGTGACTGGTGGCTTTTTTGCATGAGTTTAAAAAAAAAAAAAAAAAAAAAAAAAAAAAAAAAAAGGATGGGGGGAGGCTTGGAGGCTGATCTGCTGCAAATGTCAGTCTCTAAAAGAAATCTTTTTTTTCCTGTTGGATCCCCTTTTTAGGGAAGATGGACCCAAATGAGTCGCTAGCAACTTCGCAAAGCGCAGATCAGCTTGCTTGCATCCAAGCAGACAGGAAGGAGAGAGTCGAGCTTTGCGTAGGGTCTTCTCAGTGCGAACAGTTTTTTTTAATGAAGTATTGCCCTGAAACAGGTATGTTTTAATCCCAATCTAAAGGAAAAGTGAGGAAAATAATTTTTGCAGTTGTGTTTCAGGTAACAGGGGAGAAGAGAGGCCAGTGGCAGCCACCAAGGAGAGCCGAAGTGGATGAGTGTGAGTTCCTGGTTGAATGTGCTGAGCTGGTCCAGGAGCAGGGAGAGGTGTTTCCGAGAGGCTGAATTACTGTGAATAAATGAATTATTGTCAGCAACGGGGCCGTGATGCACTCTGAGTACAATATATTGGCATAAGCCTCAGTTAAAACGAGCTTATTCTGTGTCAAGTACATACAGTTCCCTGCTTGTGCCCTGTAGAGGAGGGGGGGGCACTTGACTGCAGCTCAGCCATCTCTGCGTCTGCACCCTTTCCATGTGAGCTGTCTGGGAAGCCCTGGTGTGCTGTGAGGAATATACTGGGTTGGAATCATGGGACATCAGCCACAGGTTTGATGCCAGCAGTCAGCATGGTGCTGCTGGGTCTTTCCCAGCACAATGAGGGCCAAAGTATTTCCAAGACCTGAGACCGCTGCTCCGTTTGCACTGAATCTTACCAGCGGAGATGATTTCTGCTCGCTTTGGCGCGGCTTGCCTTGCTGCTTTAAACCCATCACGATGGATCTCGTGGGTTTTGCTGCTGTCCTACATTACTCCTGGGCACTAATCTTGGGCAGCGCTGGCGGTGCAGTCGGCTCAGGCTGTCCTGACGCTGGGCTGTCATGGGTGCCGTGCGGCTTTGGTTTGACATCTTGGGACTGACGACGAGGCGGCTGCCGCTGACGATCAGGATTTGTCTGCCCACCAACCGGGGCTAAAAATAGTGGGCTCAGGGAAGTTCCTTTTGTACCGCATTGATGGCCAGATTTTCCCTTCGGTCCAACTAACCAGGTGCTACCTACGCCAACATGCAGCTGTGTTACGTGGAGCCAGCTTCGCACAAGCCAGCACAGTTTGTCTGGGTTGTTCAAGTAGAGTAAGAAGCTGGAGGTGGATGCCACGGCACTTGAGTGCTGCTAGCTTTAGGGCTTCCCTTGGCTTGTTGAGTGACCTTGATAAGTCCCTTGATGGAGACACAGAATGGTTATTTCTGGGTACAGGTTTGGCTTTTGGGGTGGGGAGGCTCATGGGCTCTGTCATTTTATTTCCTTGGGGAGAATATTTTTGTATGATGAGCGCTCATGATGTACCACAGGTCTCTCTCCTCTTTGCAAAGGCAGCGGTGTTGGAGGAGCACAAGGAGAGCTTCCCAGGTGGTTTTGTGCCCCTATTCTGTGTCCAAGTCTCACGTGAAGTCTACAGGCTGCTTTTTAGCTCTGAAACATGCCTTTGAGATCGCACAGAGAGAAGGCAGCATCCTGGGGAGACACCGGGAGTTGCTCAGTTCCTGGCTTGATCTGTTGCTGTCCCCTAAAAGACCCTCGCCTTTTCTCCTCAGCATGTTTGCGACGGTGTTAGCGATACCCCGAAAGGGAAGGCAGCTTCATTAGGGGCAGAGAGTCCCTGCCAAGTCCTTTGCTGTTTCATCACTTCTAGCATTTCTTTGAGTCCTGTTGGTTTCAATGAGTTTCCATCCAGTAAATGAGCCGTGCCCCGTCTGGCCTTATCTCCTGGCTTCTTGATGACCTTACAGCATCTCCAGCACCTCCCTTGCCCTCCCCATTTCCCCTCCCCTGGTGAGTTTTGACATCCATTCCTGTTATCAGGCAGTTGAGACTTACAGGCTCTCCAGCTGTCACAGCTGATGCTGTCCCGGTTTAAGCATAGGCCATTTACCTTCCACGTGTCCTGAATTAGGGGAAATGGACAGGAGGGCTGGGTCTGTTTAAAAATTAAAGCTGATTACAAGGCATTAACATTACATTTAAAGAAATAGACAGCAGCCCTCCTCTCTCAGCGTAGTTGCAATATGTTCACTTTTGTTCTGGTCTGGAAGGGGAAGCAGGACTGGTATCGACTCCAGGCTGGGCAGGATTTCGTTTTTATCCATAAACTTAAAAAGAGAAGCTGCCTGATGTCGTACTACCTGAGGCAGCTCCCATCTTTGCGTTCCTAACAGAAACCTTAAGTTCTTTCTGCTGATCTTGAATTTCTCTTGGAAAATTCAGATCTACTGACACTGTGTTCATCGATCTGTCTTCTGAATTGTGTTGGGAAGAAGCTTCATATTTGAAGGATCCCAACTGTTTTACACATGCATGCGCTCTAGTGCCAAAACACAGCGTCCTGGGGGCAGCAATCGGGAAGAAAACTTTGGTTGGCCTTTTTTTTGTTTTGGTTTTTTTTCCCCCGTAAAGGCTCAGTTTCATTGCAACAGATGGATTGTAAGGAAGATTTGGCCTGAGATCCTCAGGGCTGAGAAGGCAAAGGGACGTGGTTGCTGCATGCATGGAAGGATGGAAACATGAGCAGGTTGGGTGCAGGAGGTGCTGTTCCCACCATGCCCTGGCCTAGCTGCAGCGTGGGCTTGGGATGAACATGGGTTTAAGGAAGCAGACAGGGTTGGTGTCTTCCTTAGTCTTATGGAGATGTGTTTCAACAAGGGCCTTTGTGGCCTGGCTGGGATAAGTGCTGCTTAACTAGAAATTCAGTGCGTTTCTAGGTTGACTTCGAAGCCTATTTATTCGGTGGGTTTGTATGATATCTTGTCTGGGCTTCTGCATCTTCATCTCACAGTCCCTCAGTAACCCACATGGCTTCTGAAGGAGCTGCTCAGGACACGTACTGAAAAGAGGCCAAGCCTTTGGGCAGGTGAAGTGATATATGTGGCATATATTTGTATTCACTGGATCTTGCTTTTCTCCATCCCTTAATGAGACTTTTCATTTCACTTTACCATTGCTAATGTTCATGCTAAACTCCAGATGTTTGTTTCAATTTATGGTGATGAGTCCCTAACAACTTGGCTTTGAGAGCCGCATCGCTGAGGTCCTGAGCTTTCCTGGTCCCATCATGCTTGTGTCATAGAATCATAGAATCGCTTTGGTTGGAAAAGACCTTTAAGATCATCGAGTCCAACCTTTAACCTAACCCTGCCATCCCACCACTAAACCATGTCCCTAAACCATGTCCCTGAATCTGGGTGTCTGGGGGGTGACAGGGCATATGGCTCTTGGCTCGCTGGATGGTTGGAGATTATCTTTGCTTGTGAAGAAGACGTGTTCTTGCCTGATGGCTGTGTAAGGTGATGGGGATGGGCAGCTCTGCACAGCTCCACACTTGCTCAGCCAGGATGAACACTGAGCAGGAGAAGGAAGGGGCCTGGTCATCTTTATGGAGTACAGCCCTCATTTTAGCTAATGCACGACTGAGAAGACTGTAGGATTTTGTTTGAGGCTTGGGATTTTTTTGATGGCATATTGTAAGGGTTTTTTTTAATCCCCCTGATGTATATGCACCCTTGGCTGTAAGACTTAGATATTTGAGAAGGACTTTGGACCTAAACCACTTTGTTTGGTTACAGCAGTGTTTTTGGGGTGCCTGCAAGAGATGGGTATCCTAATCCTTTGATAAGCTTTTGTTAAAAGAGGTTGAATACGGGCACAAAAGGAATGGCAGTCAGTATTCTTAGGGTGTTTCCCTAAATATGTCTGGAAGCACAGAACTGGATAGACAAAGATTTCCTTGCTTGCCACCGTTTCCAGTTCAAGAACGGGGATGGGAAGGGATGAAGGTATTTGTGTAGCCTGTCTGCAGGCAGATCTCGTTAGTGCCGCCGTCTGGAGATCGGTGCTTGGCCCCAGGTTGGGGTAGGGAGGTGCTCTCCTGACAAACTGCACATCTTCAACACGGTGCGGTTTTATTTATAGCTCTTGGCCTAAAGAAAAGGGCACAGATGGAGTCAGAAAACCAGCTCTGTGAAGCTGCCTGGTTCTGCATCACTCTCCTGGCCCATCGCAGATGCCAGTGAGTCGTTTTTTCCGGGCCGCCTCCTCCATGCCTAACCTTAACCCAGAACAGAGGCTTGGTTGGCAGAGCTCCTTCGTGGGGCTCCTGACACCTTCGCAAATAGGGCGGTGGTACTTGTGAGAGGACCACAGACAACATCAGGCTGAGGAAGGCAGCTTTCTGTTATTTCTGCTGGACATAGCTGTGCGGACAGAGCTTGACTGTCTGGATCTGAGCACTCAAACCCATCAGTGTTGAACTGGGTGGATGGTATGTTGAGTCGAGATCAGATCCAGCCTGTGCTTGCTTCTCCTTTTTCAGTGCACCCAGGACGAAGTTCATGTGTAATGGGTTCTGCCTGTAATAGCAACTTATTCAAACCTATGCTGAGTGTGTGGCAGCACCCCCCCTCAGCTTTTTGGGCCCTGGGAGTTGTTGGATATCATAGCCCACCTCTGGAAGACCTTCCATCTTAACAGCAGACAGCGAAGAGCTGCCTCACTTTCTCCTACTGGCACTAGCTCTGCTCATTCTCCTGGTCCTTCAAGCAATCCCAAACGAGGGGTCCCAGCTCACCCTCTTTGCACGTTGGCATGGTGAGCTCCTTCCCAGAGAGGAGCAAGGCTTGTGTCTTGAGTTGCAGGGCATAGTTTCTTATGCAACTAATCCCAGCTGACCCCTCGCTGCCTGGTGGTAAGGGTAGGCAATGCTCCCTGCTGTGGAGCAGCCATAGCATCTTCCAGGGCAGATTTTGGCTTGCAAGGTGGCTGGCCTCCTGCTTAGAGCAGTAGCTTCCCCATGTCCCAGTCCATGTAGCGATGGGCGAGTGCTGCGACCACAGACAAAGCCGAGGATGTCGTTGCTGTTTTTCTACCTGTGCCGTGCCACTTTTACCCCTTACACCATTCAAGGGCTTGGGGAATTGAAAGAGCAGCCTGCGATTACACTGAACCAGGGCAGATGGAGAGGGGCTTTCTAATCCCCCTGCACCCCCGCGTCACAGCAGAGCTGGGCTGCAATCTGCTGTTTCATGACAGCGGGGCACAGTTCTTGCCTTCCCTAGCAGGTACCCTTGTGGCTATGAGCTGGGCTGCATCAGGCCGCCCTCTCCCCCTGCACACTGGAGAGCTGTAGAAAATGTTGCTGGGTTTTGAATGAATGGAGGCTCGTCTGACCTGAGGGCAGTTTGTGAGCTCCAGGCTCTTAATGGCTGTCAGTGGGTGTAGGGTGCAATCTGATCCAAATGGGAAGCTGGCTGAAATCGCCGGGCACCCCACTAGAAGGAGAAACACCCTGTAAGCTAAGCTCCAAGCTGGGGCTTCCCCAAGTACAGCTCTTCGGTGCATTGAGGCATGGTTTGTGTGTCTCTCCATTTACAAGGATCATAGTCTTGTGCATTAGACCAAAGTTTCCTCTCTGCGGAGCTACTCATGCTCTCTGTTCCCAGCGCAGCCTCCTCTGTTCCACACTCCTCTTCGGACCGTGCGTTCCCATTTCCCGGGCGCACGATGTGGTGTAGACATCTCCAAACTGCTCAAGGTGCTGTTTGCTTTCTTTGCCTTAAAAAGTGCTCTGCCCCTCTTTGAAAACAGCCTCAGCTGCTTTTTTAGCAGGGTCTGACCTCTTGAGTTCCTCTATTGCTTTTTTCTGAGCATGTCTAGGGGATCATTCTGTGGTTGTATTTACCCCCTTCATTGGATCTCCGTAGCAGGGACTGATTTTAAAGCCTAAAAGCACAACCCCATCTGTCTTGCGCCTCTGGGGCATAGTAAAGAGCCCTGTCCTGCAACCACTGAGCCTGTGAGCGATCTCATTTGCAGAAATGTTTTCGTTGTCCACCAGCCCTGCCTGTGGCAGAATGATGAAGATGGCAGGTTTTAATTCATTTTCCCGAGTGGCCACACTGGACCTTCAGACTTCTGTTTTTGCAGGTGAAACTCGTTCCTCTTCACTGGCCCTGATGTTCAGTGGTTAGATTTTGGGTTTGAAGAGGACAACGTTTCTTGCTGTAGGATTGATTCGTTTGTGCTTTGAGGCGTCAGCAGGTTGCACAAGAGCCTGGGGAGATGCACCTTGGCATCCCTTGGCTGGTGACACTTGGGTGGCCTTGCCCAAAAGGTTGGTGGAATGCTCTCACCTGTGTGCACACAAGGAAGAGAAGGTAAATTTGTCGCTGTAAGGACTGTTCCAGCCTTCCAGCGCCTTGACTGCAGCCTGGTACATGGACAGCGTGCGAATAACCCCCGGGGATATCCCTCCTCTCCCCTTTCGCTGGATGAGTCCTAAGGATAGCTGGGCAGAGGGCTTGAAGGGAAAACCATTCTTCATTGCCCTCTGACCAGTTGGGAATGCTTTTCTTGCTGCCTGGCGTCCCTCTGGGAAGTAAATCAGAGTCGCAGTAGAGGGCGGTGTGTTTGTCCCTGGAGGCCCCTGTCTCCCAGTGACCTTCTCAGCTCATGAAGACAGCTTGGCTTTGCTGTAAAGCAGCTCATGTGACAGTGGTAATCCGCAGCTAGTAAACAGCTGTGCAGGAAGATTGCAGGGGAATCGCCCTATTTTCCCTGCACTGCAGACCCTGGCAGGCCAGCACGCGAGAGCGGGACGGCGGCTTCTGCTTGCTGTGAGAGGCTGCTACCTCCGTGGCTGCGCGAGTCCATCAGCAGGTCGATGCTTTTGAAGCCGCACCAGCCACCGCTGCAGAGCACGCTCGCCAGCTCGGGAGCACACATGTGCTTCTGTGAGTCGATGTGAAGCTGTGAAACAGGTTCCAAGAAGGAAAAAAAAAAAAGAAAAAAAAAAAGCAATTTCTCCTGAAGTGGTTTCTTCTGAATCTTTTCCAAAACCAGAGGTGGCATTTCTAAACCTGAATTTGACTTGTTCCTCCAGCCCCCCATATCCTTTTGCTTAATTTATTCCCTGATGTGTACAAATTCCTTTCTGAGTAACGCTTTCTGATGGCTCATTGGATTCCCTTCTGCTCCACGGGCACTTGGTCACTGGTGGATTTTTTTGCCATCTGCCTGCAGAAAGGTAAAGTGTGCCCTGGAGAAGACATGGACTCTGAGAAGGGAAAGACTGAGGGAGCACTAGTTCTGAATTAGTTTAAAATTAATCCTGGTATTATTTGTTACTCCTGTACCCGGCTTACAGATCGTAGCAAACGTTCCCTCCCGATGGGTTTGCCTCCTTGTTGCCACAAATCCCTGAACTTCCTCATCTCCTTTTTTCCTCCCCATAAGTTTAATCTTCAAAACCTCAAGCGTGTACTGACGCTCAGTAAATGGGAGCTGGTGCTGACGAGTCGGAGGAGCTGATGACAGCTAAAGCAGGCAGTCTTAGACCAAGATCCAAGCTTGTGCAGCCAGAGGTTCCTGCACCACGCAGGCAGCGGCAGCCATAAGCTGCCAGCAATTTGCCTCCGTTCCCTCCAGGAAGGAGGTGGCTTTGGTCAGGTAGGCAGCAAGTTGCTTCGTACTGGTGTAATCCCTCGGTTTCTCTACCAATTCTGCCAGAAACCACTGGCACTGTGTTTGTGGCTTCAGTAAGTTGTCCACCAGTGGCCTGAGACAATCCCTCATTTCATGTAAGCTACAGAACAGCCTCCAGAAGTGGCCATCTGTTACCGCTGGCCTATGACAGATTTGAATGCAAGACCTCGCAGTGAAAGGCTCTCTGCTATTCCCCTGAGCCGGCTGATCTCTTCCCTTCCACCCCTTCCCATCAAAAAAAAAAAAAAAAAAAAGCTTTGTACTCCCAAGCATTAGGGGACTCTAATTGGTGTGTGCACGACAGGACCACTGCATTTAAATGGTGAACGTATAGCTAATGGAAGCTGAGTTTTATTGCTGGCATAAATACAGTACGTTCAACTCCTTTGAAGTCCCAGGGATCAGCATCTGGGGGTGTTTGTGTTCGATTATACACCATCAGTAAATTTGGCCTGTGGTTGTTTCCTGTTGCTCTAACCTGCAGATACATTACCATGTTCTCGGCCAAATCTTCTCACAGGTTCCTGGTACATTTTCTTTGCAAAAAAGGGTCAGAGCCACACTTCCAAATAGGAGTTAAGTGTTAAGAGGTTTGAGGTCCCACAGCAAATTAACAAGACTTGGACTTGGACGGTGTTTAGGCTTTTTCTGCTTGTTTGCCGCTGTCAGAGATGTGCTGTCTCACTTCTGATCTGGATGGATCAGCGGGCTGAGCCAGAGCAGCCGTTCCCGCAGCCAGTGAGCGGGACTCCGGTCTGAATCGTCCCCAAGAGATGCAAAGCAGAAGGGATTCTCCAGCCACCGCAAGCTCCTTGCGCTCTCGAGAAGCGTTTTCCGACCTGTTCTGTCCTGCCCGGGGAAGCGACAGGACAGGCTGTTACACAAGCGGCTGCTTGCTTGAAGTTTTTGTCCACGCGGGTCCGTGTGCCACGAGTCTCCCCTTTGCGGGCCCCTGCGCACCTGGGGTGAGACCCACAAGGAGAAGACACCTGGAAGACCCCTGGTTTCTGCAAAGGGAATGATCATTTTTCTCCCCGCACCTATCATTGCCTTCTCTTGGTGTGCAGAGAGGCTTCCTACCACCCAGCCCAGATGCACAAATGTTCTGTGCCTTCAGTCACCAGGCCAGAGTCCAAGCTTTTTTCTTTTTTTTTTTTTTTTTTTTTTTTTTTTTTTTAATCAACAGATGTGCAGACTTTAAAAGGGAGGAATCTGCCAGAGGCAGTAGCATACCAAGAATAAGTACTCTTGAGAGAGAGAGAGGTAGGAACCCATCCCACCCGCTGCGCAGCCCGGGCAGTGGAAGATGGTGGTGTGCGAAAAAAGGAGGAATGTGGACTGTAAAAACTTGCTCTTTATGTGATACGTTCCATGTAATTCGCCGTGATTTGTTGCTTACCTTGCTGAGGATGTTGGTCCTACACTGGGGGGATAGGGAGGATTTGTGCCAAATAGGTGCCTTGTCCTATAAAGAAGACGGGCTGCAGACACCGAAGCCCTGTGACACTTAATGCCGTTGCAACAAGGGTGTGTGCTGGTGTGGAGCAGGGATGCTTTTATAGGTAGATTAGAAGGGTATGCTTTGTCGAAGAGAGGAAAAAAAAGGACCCTGAAGGTGTGCATCCAGCCCTTTTTTCCCCCCAAGGAATAAAGAAGAGCGCTTACCTCCTTGTAGCTAGTGCAGGAACTAGCGTAAGGTAAGGCTCCAGCAAAGACACCAGAGTTGCAGCTTTCCATATCTGCAAGGTAAAGCTTTGAACGCCTTCCCAAGGCACTGTCGTCCTCCAAAAGCTGCACGCCTTTCTTGGCTGTGGGTTCAGTCGCCTCTCTTGGGTTAAGACCACAATTTCCCCCAGCGAAGAGATGGAGGGGCCGGGAGTGGGGCACTGGGGGAGAGAACCCATCACTTTGGACCCGTTCGTTGGCCATGAATGCGCACTCTGTTGTAGCAGAGAGGCGCCCGCTGAACAAGTCAGTGAAATGCTGGGAAAATGTTTTTTAGATGAAGCCAGGGACTATCTGGTTACGGATTACCTGACGGCCAGAACAATAGCTGCTTTATATCTCCATGTGCTAAATGCTCTGTAGTATATGCTAATGTTCGTGTTCACATGTGATCTATCGCGCAGCGTACGCACTCGTGAAACTCATTGAGCTCCGAGTCTGTCGTAGCCTTAAAAACACATTGAGCTCCTTTCAGAGACCAATGAGGCCAAGCGCCTGGCTTTCATGAACTTTCTAGCCTCGTGCTCTTGGGATACATAGAAATGCCACTTTGGCAGCCATTTCTGCTTCTCATTCATTTCTCATCCCTCATTACTCGGGGAATAGTGGAGAGCTTTATTGGAGGTGGCCTTAGCTTCTCCAAGATGGATTTTACTACTCTCACTTCTGTGCAGCCGTTTCTCATCGGGCCTCTCTGGTCCAATTAAGCCATTGATCTAAATACTTGCAAAATACCATACAAATATCTGGAAGTGTCTTATACTTGCCTCCCACTTACTCTACCTCCCACTTATGCACCTAATGTTCTGCATAGAGGTGGGAATATTTAAGTTACTGTGCCTAATATTGGGGTGTAATTCATATGTGGAATTGAATTTTCTACTCCTATGCGGACATTGAATTTTTTAATTCACCTAGTAAGGAAAAGGATGTATTTCCTCTGAACACATTAATTACCCCACTTATTGCCCCCTTTCTCCCCTCCCCACCCCACCCCCCAACTATAGTATTTGGCCTTTGTTCAGCCTTTTATACTTGCATTTTATTGTCAGGCTTCCTAACAGCAGACTATTCAGGCTGCAAGTGGAGCCTAGCAGAGAGTTCATCAGGTGAGTGGATTTTTGTGGTGGTAGTTTGGAATAATGGGATTTAGCTGGTATTGCCCCTTGTTCCTTTAGGTTCCTGACTATGTGGTGTTTCTTGGGGTTAAAGGGGCTATGTCTATCTGTCTTTTTTTTTTTTTTTTTTTTTTTTCCTGACTCCTTTCACGCTTTCAAGGGGAAGGTATGAGACATCGGAGATATATTTACATCCAGGCATCCTGTAACGGCTGCCTCAGCCGCTGCTCTGTGCCTGGACACTGTTTGGGCTGCGGGGTGGAGATGCGCGTGCCCCTGGGGTGTGCTAATATCTTAGAGCCCGATCCCGTTAGCCTTAAGCAAGCGGCGCGCTCTCGTAATTGTTAATTACGTAAAGAATTAGTGAGGAGCAGGACAGAGCTGGGCTCAGAGCCTGTATTTTAATAACACTCAAGTTGCGGTGCTGTGGTGGTGGATGGGGTTGTGGGGATGTTGTGATTTTTGGATTTGTAAAATTTGGCTTTTTAAATGTCATGGACACAATGCAGAGTTAAAGCAGCAATGCAAAGGAAGGAAAACCCCACAAATACACTTTCAGCACCCGTCATCTTTAAGAAACTATAGGCTGAACGTTGTAGCAGAAACCTAAGTAGAGAAGTAGGCTGTCCTGTGTGTCACCCGGCACTGGGGGGTAGGTACAAGAGCTTGGGTGGGTGTCACTGCGGTCGCTTCTGCCGGCTGAAGCTCACCGGCTGGACTGTGGACACGCCTGTCTTTTGATATGCAGCTGCATTCCCCTTGCAGGCTCTTTATGATTTGCAAGGATGCCCAGAGTGTTGCTCCCGCAGAAACTCTGCCAAATAATTATCTACTTCATTAGAATATAAGCTATTTCAGTGCTTAAAAAAATATAATTCAGTTCAAGTGACTTCATTCTAAAATAGAGTTTCGTCACCCATGTAATATAACATATTATCAATTTTAGTTAGTACCCTGCCTTCATTCTCACAGTAACCTTTAATAAGACCGTATAGAAAATACAGGACCCTAAAGGATAAGAATCGGTCTCGATATGCAGTTCTTCCCCTGGAAGAGCCCCCATGGATGTTAAGAGCATGGCAGGCAAGTCAGTAAAGCGTTATGGCAAAATGTAATAGGGATCCCTATTGTCCAGAAGCTTTAAGGTGCTGTATTGCCCGCCTGTCCAATCACTGGTTTAATACCTGATTTCTCATAAGAGAAGGAGACGCTAATTTATTTTTAGGTGTTTCCTGTCTCTGCTTTCTAAGAAGCTTTGCACTGATAACACCTGTCTGCTCCATCTTTTTTATTAACAGAAAACAGATCGTAAGGAAAACGAATCCCAACTTGAGCAGACATTAGGGGTTGCTGTACTTTCTCTATTTTTAACTGTGTTTCCTATATACATGATTGACCATGATAGACTGCTAATCTTATCAGGTGTGCCCTTCACTCCACAGCAAAGCCAGCCGATCAAGGAAGCTTAGAAGGGTTATTCGCTAAGCTTTCGTCTGTGGAGTCTGGTAAAAAAGCTTTCTTTTCACAGGTAGACACATACACCCCTCACTTGTTTGTCGCCTTTCCTGCACCCCAAATTGGCTTGGGTTTAGAGTGACTTACCCTGGGGACCCAGCACTGGTGTGTGAGGTCTAGGTAAGAACGGAGCTTGAACAGACACAGCTTTATTCTGCCTCAGCCAATGTCCAGGCCCTGTTATCAAGCTCTGAATTCATCCCCAACACCCCATGAAGGGGTGAGGGAGGGGCAGGTAACCTTATGTAAGACACAAGGACTGAAGGCATGAAGCTAATCCACCGTCAGGATACCAGACTGCTGCTTTGCCTTCTTTCCCCAGCACCCTTTCCGTGGGAGTTTTCAGCTACATCAGAATGAGGATGAAACGGAAGACCCGGCATTTCAGATTAATTGTTTCCAACGCTAAAAATAATTGCAAGTTTTCCTTATGTTACTATCCTCGCTGCAAATGATTGCAGATGGAAGACTTCTGGTATGCCAGGAAAGGGCTGCAAAGACAGAGGTGCATGGTGGCTGTGAAGTGTCCATCGGTGAAGGAGACATTTGTCACCGCTGCTTGAAGATTATGGGTCCTTGCTGTGCCAGGGAGGAGTCTGGGTATCAGGTTGGCTCACTGGGGTTTTCCTCTTTCCATGGAAATGCTGGGGCTTCAGAGGAGATAATTCCATGAGCATAGCTGGGTCCCTGTCTCTATGCCTCTTGGTAGATTGGGCTGTCCCCTCCAGCAACAGAGACTCCTATATATCAGGAATCTCAGCTCCAGTGTTTTAGTCTCAAAGTACTGCAACTTAAAAACAACTCCAGAAAAACCAACCCAAAACAAACCCCAAAAAATCAAAACCCCCAACCAAAAGCTTTGGAATCATCTTCAGGGATCTTGTTAGTCATTTGACAAGGGAGAGTGGTGTCCTCTAGGTCATCTCTCTGGGATGAAGAATTGGGCTTGTGTATTCTCTTGGATTGTATATCGAACAAAGTGGGAGGTGCAGACCCCCCCCCCCTGCCGTGATCTGCTGAAAGGAGCCACAAGTAAGCGGATGGTCCTTTTGTGGGGATGGATTGCCTTCCTCTGCCGCAGAGGCAAAGGTAAAAGACCAAGACATAAGGGAGATCAAGCCATAGGCGTTTCAGATCTTGGCTAAGCTGTGACCCTTCCCTCTTTGTAGAAAGGAAGAAAATAGAAACGTATCAAAGATGCTAATGCAATGAGCTGTCCTCCTGCGGCTAGAGAAGGAAGGTTGGTCACCAACCAAGACTTGGGGATAAATAAAAAACAAACATCCAACCTTGGGTTTTAAAACAACACCTTGACACAAAATACCAAGCATCTAGCAGTCTTTGCTGAAGCTAAATGAGTGGGAGGAAGAATGAGCCCTATAAGCCTGGAGTTGCATCCTGGCCCGTGCCTTTCTGATGATGCAGGGCTGGAGGTCCCAGATCAACCAGGCTTTATGGGGTTCACTGAGACAGCAGCTCCTGTTGCTCTGAACAAGCAGAGAAGGAAATCTCATTGAAACAGAACAAGAGGAGCCAAGGTTAAGGAAAGAACAAATCACTGGCAATATTAAGCAGGTAGGTGACGCACAGGGACAGTCTGAGAGGCTCAGTTGTGATCATGAAGATGGGGGTGGATGCAGGGAAGGAAATAGTGGCTCCGGACCTGTCCTTCCTACATCCCATGCCATTTTTGATGGAAATGTTGCATCTTGTTTTGTCTCCTGTGCTTATCTTCTGTTCTAAGGAAAAGTCAAGGCTATGA
Source organism: Egretta garzetta (assembly GCF_000687185.1). NCBI lineage: Eukaryota > Metazoa > Chordata > Aves > Pelecaniformes > Ardeidae > Egretta > Egretta garzetta. Next base: position 9,866 of record NW_009258276.1, on the reverse strand, counting down.
GGTAACCTACTAGACTGCAACACTCGGTTTGGCGCTCCATCTGCGAGCTGCCGCGACTCAACGTTGCTATCAAAACTTGAGGTGCCTTGTTACATTTCTCTTCGTTGTGGTTCTGACAGATGATGGATGATCTTGAGGTACACTTGTGGTCAGCAAGCAGAATAAAGACTGCAGCTTTTTTTTCAAATTATCAAAGTTTGGTGGCACAGTTTTTGTGTTTTGAAATGAACGGCACCGAGGATGTATAGGGAAGGGCCGTGACACTTGTGTGCCTGGAAAGTTCTCAGAGCTGGGTTCTCATTGCATGGGTTTTTTGTGATTTGTCAGTAAGCCATTTCTGGTGGTGAAAATCCTTCCAATTATCATCTTGTCCTAAGAGACATCTAATTTGAGTTAGACCCTGATGCTCTAGCGGTAGCTGGGGGGAGAGAGAGAGGGGGGCATGCTTTCAGAATACAGTTCGTCTTATCTTAAAGTAGGTGCCTGTGTTAAGAGATGTCTTCTGCTTCCTTTGTCACCATTGAGTGTGGTAGGATTCCTGAAATGCCTGATTTCTGCAGTTGACTTTGGGTGAAATCCCACCCATGGTGTCATGTCAACACCTTGTATCTGAAGGGACAAGTTTAGTTTGCGGATGTGTCTTCTCTATGGTCAGAGGATTTTTCAGGGTAACACGTGACTGTAAGAGCGCTTGTTTTAGCTGGTGTGATTTGAGCTTGTTACAGAGATCTGGTTTGTTTTTCTGAAAATACACGCTCATGCCCATTGCTTGTCCTTCCCCTCTCTTGAAGGCCTCTTGAGTCAGTCCCCCAAAAGGAAGGTGGTCAAGATGATGATTTCTGGGAATCTCGGCAAGCCAGGTTGGCATGCAAAGTAATGTGGATTTAATAAACATCTGTGATGGGAGCTCTTAATGTGCACAGTGAACAGTGCTCTTCTCTGTTAGCAGTAACACCCCAGGTAGTCTCCAGCTCTGCAGTTACCTGGCTTGGTGAGGATCGGGATGGTCTTTGCTCCAGGATTTAGTTGAAGGATGCAGTTGCTCTGTAGTTATTTAAGTACTGGTGGTTGTCCTACCTTTCTTGTAGGCAATGATACCTGCCACCTTGCCAGAATGCGTGTTACTGCACACAACTGGGCAGAGTTGCTCAATATCCTGTTTGTATGACCGTCCTTTCTAAAACCGGTAGCAGTGAAGCGTAGTAGGGTCCCTCCTGTTTTGCCATGTTGCTAAAAGGAATTATACATGGCTGGGAGAATGAGGTATATCCCGTGGTTGACTACAAACCAAGTTTACTGTCAAGAAATACCTCTAGTGCCAACTGATTTGTCCAGTATGTCCTAGAGCTGTCTTGGATTTGCTTATTGGTGACTCTACCATCAGTGGACCAAAACTTCTTTACATAAAATGGAGCCTGCAAAATCTTGCTCATGTACCAGGCTGAAAGGAATTCAAGTGATCGCCTACACCAGCCCCTCGCCTGAGCTAATGTCGGTCTTAGCTGTCTCTAAAAGACCTCCAGTGATGGAGACTTTGCTCCAGAGCTTCACTAACCTTATGCTTAGCAGTTGTCTGTTTGGGTGGTTTTTTTCCCCTCTACTAACTAGTGTAACTTTCCATGCTGTACATCATTTATTCTGTCCCGCTCTGTAAAAGATGATCAGGTTATTCCCTTCTTATCTGCATCAGTCTTGATGTATTTATGGGTTATCCTATGTCTGTAGATCAAAGCATGCCCAGTGCCCTGTCATTGTATGGCTCACCGAGGGCAAACGTTTCGTTGTTCAGAGGTCCTCTAGCGATGTAGTTCCCTGCTTCTGGTTTTTGTGCATTGAAGTCTGCGCAGTCGTTGTTTTGAATTGTCTACAAGAATTCTTCCATCGTGTCTTCAAAAGTCGCCTTTGGCTCTGAACGAAATGTAGCAATGAGATGGTATCTGCTGACCTGTGTGCTAGGGCCCTGTAGTGCATTCCTGAGCACAGGAATTTCAGTGGGATTGCTCAGCCCCCATGCCTCTGGAGGAGGGGGAAAAAGAAGTTGCAGGAATATCTACTGCAAAATGCTACAGCAGGGTCATGCTAAGCAGAGTTTGCACTAGTTTCCCCTCGGCGCTAATGAGAAGACTGAAGCAAGCAAAGTCCTCTCAATGAGTTGGAGGTCAATGGCCAAGAACATCCAGTGGAAAATTGCATCCTTTTTAGCCTTCTCCGTTGTTGGCATGAGCACCGTAAGGCCTTCGGAGCTCTAGCAGGGGTCTGGGAGACTTGTGAGGCCGCTCACAGTGGTCTTCTGACTCTGCAGCACTTGCAGATGTTCAAAGCAAATGACAAACCAGACAACTTGCAGCTCTTACCCCCCTTTGGTGTCCAAGAGAACAGAGCAAGATGTATCAACTTTGGCATCCATCGCATCTGATCTGCTTTCTCTGAGTGCACTTCTGGTGCCAGTGGATCCCCAAAAGCAGCACCAGCTGCGGATGACCATGGCTTATGGCTTCTGATGATTTGAAGTGGGCTTTGGACTCAGTTTTGGAAGGGGAGACGCAGCTCTCAGTTGAGGTCCTGGTTTTTCATAAGATTATGTTAGAATCATAGAATCATTTATGTTGGAAAAGACCTTTAAGATCACCAAGCCCAACTGTTCCCCTAACCCTGCCATCCCACCACTAAACCATGTCCCTAAGCACCACGTCTGCCTGGCTTCTAAATACTTCCAGGGATGTTGCCTAGCTAAAAAACAGATGATGTTCTATGCTCTGTCAAGGGTTCCAAGGTGATTGCTGAAGTCATTGTGCATTTTCTATTTTACCCTATAAAAGAAATCCCCAGAGCAAATTCTTCTGTGCTACTTGGTGACTCCAGGCCTGTACTCCTTACTCCTCCATGCTCAGCACTCAGAGCAGTGTTTCTTCTGGTTTCACGGCTTTTACAACCATAAACTCAACTCTCTTAACAGCATTCCTCTTAAATTCTTCCTTCACCAGCCTCCCCAACGGTGTGTTGGAAAGGTTTGCACCATCTCCCCTTCCCACTCTTCCTGGGCTTTGGCTGGCTCAGCACCACAGAGGAGGGCTGAACATTGCTTCAGACTCCTGGCTCCCTGATGCAGGAGCCAAGTGGTAATGCTTCTTCATTTGCCTTTTGCTTGCTCACAACCCTCCCTTTCCAGAGCCTGTTCCAACAGGAGTTTGCTTTGGCACGAGGTCAGCTCTCTGGTGTAGCTGATGCTACCAAAGAGGAGGATTTTGCACTTTTTGAAAGGAGACTTCCCTTCCTTGAGCTGTTGTTCAACATGGGGACTTTCCTTCCCTGAGTTGATGTTCAACATGTGACGGTGGCTGCTGTTGTCTGGTCAAGAATGGGGCTGCTTCCTGTCTCGTGACCCTCCAGGACTTTGCTCCTGTGTTCCTGTTTGAGCTCCACACAGAAAACGTTACGTGTGAGGTCCTGCCTTTCAGCCTTCTCATGGTGTAGAGGGCCATGCCAAGACATTGACTGGAGGAGCCCATGGCAGCTGGGAAGAGGACATCTCTCACTGAGTGACTGGCAGCTGAGCGGTCCTTCAAGATTATATGATGTTCAGTTCCTCCCAGCCATTTTTTGGACACATGCCCAGCGTGTCTCTGGGCATTTAAAGTGAGGATTAAGCTTTCAGAAGCGTTACATTGAATGTCCATATTGCCTGTACAGGTTGTTGAGACAAGTCCTGTCTTGATTTTAAGGACCTTTCTACCCCAGGGTGCGTTTCAAGGCTTGAGGAACCTGATTGTCTAGCTGAAAACTCACACTTGCTGCTATAATGAGAGCATACCAAACATTCACAGGACATACGGCAGCAAGACTCTTCATACCATCTGCTGCCAGATCACAACTGGGTGCTTATGGTCCAGCTTTGTCCAAGGTTGCCTTGGGCTGTTACAATTTCCTCACTGACGGGACCTTTGTGGTGGTAAGATCTGCGTTGGCATTCCAGTCCATCTTCCATCCAAATCTGGTATGGTTGCTTCATACCTGGAATGAGGTGTCCACTAAATAAGCTTTATTGGATGTGGAGCCACATGGGATGCTTACCAATGAGTCCTCAGCCTCGTCTCCAGGTGTGGTCAAATGACACAGTGGCCTTGCCTCATCTATGGTCAGGAAGGAACCAATTTGTGGAGTTGGGTCATTGAAGAGTGGATCTGCTTTGGCTAGTTGGCCGTCTGTGTACTTTGAGCACCTTAGCAGATGGCCTGAGCCACTTCAAACTACCAGACACTGAACAGGAGACAAGGATGCACCTTGGGCAACAGACTCAACCTTAGGTACTGGGAAAAAAAGGCATGTCTTGTGTCCCTGAGTAGGAGAGTATCCCAGATCTTGAAGGACTGGGAATGTGCCCATCAACTGGTAGTATCTCTTCCTCGTGCTGCGCTTGCTTTGATCTGAAGGGTGAAGAGGTGTTAAAGCAAGGCAGAAACTGGCACTGATGATCCCAGTCCCCTGACCATCGACTGTCCTGGATGTTCTTTTTGAACCTGGACACCCAATTCCCAGAGGACTGAATCATCCCACTCACCTGGCCTTCTCCCCCAAAGTCCTTTGCGGTGGTTTAATGCAGTCGCCCACAACTTAGGGTCAAAACGGTTGTTGTTATGCTGCTGCTGATCTGCCCTCTCTGCCAGGTAAGATGTCTCTGCCAGCCGTCGCATGACTTTTGGCCTCTGAAATCCTGTGGTTCTCCTGTCAGGTAGAGCCTAACCTTTACCGTTCATCTTCTGCAAGCTGTTACCTCTTCTCTGCTCAAACAGCAGGAGTTTCATTAGCTCCTGGACTCCTCACAGTCCCCCAGCTAAAATGCAGACACTAATATCATCTGACCCGGCATTAGAGTACAGCAGCGGCAGTCTCAGAGTCGGTCAGCTCTGATCCTTTGACTCATGGTGGCCATCTCAACCCCCAAGGCCCGCCACGGCTCTCCTTCTCCCTCGGCCACCCTTGTGTCTTCACCCATTCCCCTCCACGGCTGGCAGGCAATGCTGGCCATGCCACAGCCTCCTTCCTGGTAGAGCCAGCTGATCCTCCACCAAAAAAATCTTTCCTGGTGTGCTGCAGGTAAGTGGGAGGCAGGACCTCGGCGTGCTGGCTCTGCCCCAGCTCCCAGCTGGCTGGAGCTGGCTCCTCATCCCTGCCGAGGACAGGAGGTGAGGTTGGTGGCCAGGAATGGGTGATTCGTAGTGGGACAGAGGTGCCTGGGCTTCATGTCTCACCCACCGCTCCTTCCAGAGGGGCTTTTTGGGTGGCTTTATAAAGGGGAAGCAAAGGCACAGCTCGGCTCCATCTTCCCAGGAGCCCGCGGCCACGGTCTGTGCCACTCGGTGCCCGATTCGTCACCTCTGCTGTTGTCCCTCCCCAGGCAGGAGCTGGTCTGAGTTGCGGACGGGATCCACAGGATCCCTCTTCCCTCCCTCAGCCGGGGCCCTTCCTGCGCACCCCATTCCTCGTAGAGCACCCCAGCACGGCTCCGCTGTCTTTGCAGATATGTATTTTTCAAAGACTTGAGAAGTTTTGGTGGTTTTTTGTTTTTTTTTTTTGTCTAATGGATTTCCTGGTTTTAATACAATTGAAAGGGTCTGAAATCCATGCTTTAGATAACAAATGCCCAGCTAGATTAGGGCTAATCAGGGTGCAGGTCTGAGCAGATGCAGCGCAGGGCCAATCCTAGACCTGATTACAGTATCTCAGTATTTTAATCGTCTCTCTCCCAAGGGCGATCATCTCTGCTTTAATGCACAGCAGACTTTCCAGCCCTCTCCTCCTTTGGTTTGTTACCACCCCTGGCAGGAAGGCCGCTACGTCAGATGCTGAGGCGATTTAGTTTAAGCTGTGCCCCTCGGTGCCCGATTCGTCCCCTCTGCTGTTGTCCCTCCCCAGGCAGGAGCTGGTCTGAGTTGCGGACGGGATCCACAGGATCCCTCTTCCCTCCCTCAGCCGGGGCCCTTCCTGCGCACCCCATTCCTCGTAGAGCACCCCAGCACGGCTCCGCTGTCTTTGCAGATATGTATTTTTCAAAGACTTGAGAAGTTTTGGTGGTTTTTTGTTTTTTTTTTTTTTTGTCTAATGGATTTCCTGGTTTTAATACAATTGAAAGGGTCTGAAATCCATGCTTTAGATTAACATATGCCAGCTAGATTAGGGCTAATCAGGGTGCAGGTCTGAGCAGATGCAGCGCAGGGCCAATCCTAGACCTGATTACAGTATCTCAGTATTTTAATCGTCTCTCTCCCAAGGGCGATCATCTCTGCTTTAATGCACAGCAGACTTTCCAGCCCTCTCCTCCTTTGGTTTGTTACCACCCCTGGCAGGAAGGCCGCTACGTCAGATGCTGAGGCGATTTAGTTTAATCCCATGCAGAAAGGGATCTGCGTGTCGCCATCTCTCACGGAGACTTCCCTGCTCTTCCGTGTGCTCCAAGATGTGGCCAAAACTTGGGTGACACAAACCCGTCCTTTCCAAAGGAGACCCCGGTTGGGTTTTCACATTTCACCATCTTTTGATAGCACCCATCTTTGGCAGCAGCTCTACCTGGCCAAGGTGCGTTTGAACAGCAGGGAGGGATCAGGATTTTAACGTGGCGTGCTCTGTGGTCCATGAGGGTGGTGGTGACTCTGGTCTTTGAGTTGGCCATGGGTGGTGACCCCAGTTGGGTCTTCACATCTCGCCGTATTTTGATAGCACCCATCTTTGGCATCAGCCCTACCCTGGCCAACGCACGCATTTGAACAGCATGGGGGGATCAGGCTTTTAACGTTGCGTGCTCTGAGGGTAGTGGGGACGCTGGTCTTTGGGTCGGCCATGGGTAGTAGACTGTCATTTGAGAGCTCCAGCAGTCTCCTTTGGGTTAGCAACCCAAGTAACCCGAAGGGCTTAGTTGGGTTGTTGGTCTGGAGCAGGGATTTTAAGTGCATCCCAGGCCAGATCTCCGGGTCTGTGCCAGCACCTGCTTAAAGTAGGATGTGCTACGTTTCCTTGAGGGCTCTCATAGGAGATTGTCTTCAAGAGGCCTGAGCATGAGCTCTCATTTCAGTGTTTTGCTGCCTAGAACTCTCGTCTATTAGAAGGGAGTTTTGTACCTTCTCCTGACTCCATGCCATTCCTAGCGGTTGGTGTTGAACCATCACACCAGGAAAGCGATCCCTCGCCTGGGCTCTGAACCAGGCGAACGCGGGCGTAACCCTTCTGGCACGGGGCAGCCCTTTGGCTGGGGGACCGCGAAACTTTCCTACCCGCCGAGAGCTTTGAGATCCCCAAAGAAGGGATGTCGAAGGGCTGCAGAGCACGCTGCGCGCTGCCGGGGTCACCCACCTGGTCAGCACGATTAACTCGTAAGCTTTCCTGTCTGTACAGTAAGTTATCTGAGGACACCGAGCCGCGCTCTGCCGCCTCGTGTTATTAAACGCGTGCCCTTGGCGGGACAGAGGTCTGCTCTCTGCCACAGAAACCTGAACCAAAAGAGATTGTACTGCTTTTTCGGGAAAGCCTGGGTCAGGAACCTGCTGTCTTAAACTATTTGAATGCCGTTTCAGGGGTTGGCCATCCTGTGTTGCTGGCTGGGGGGATTTGTTGACCCCTAAAGCTTTCTTTTTTACCCCAACAGAGGTGCGGATGGTTTCAGAAATGTCACGTACAGGGTAGCGTTTACAGGCTCGCTTGCCTAAATCGCACTTTGCCAAGCCAAAGGCAGTGGTGGGAGCAGGCAGATAATACTGGAATAGAAAGACCAAGTTGCCAGCCTGCAGGATTTGCTCTTCCCCCTCCCCTGCCCAGCTGTATTGAGCAGTACCTGTGCTCCTTGCTATTTTTTTCCACCTCTTTTCATCATTCACATGACAATATCCCCAGGGGCCTCGTTTTGTTGTCACCCTGGTTGGTGTTACCTAGCTAACCGTGACTCGTCGTGTTCGGCACAGCGGTGCTTTCCTCCGTCGCCAAAAGCATGCCCGAAACTTTGCCAGCTCTGGCCTGGGGGGCGTCTGATCCCTTTCTGTAGCTGAGCCACCCTTAGGAAAAAGATGGTTCCTACTTTGCTGGACCCATCCATAAGTGGGGAAGGGCTGAGAAGCTTGGTTTGCTTTCCTTTATCTCTGTTACATGTCTTGTATATCCATGCGTGAGTGTCTATAGCCGGTGCCTCGAGCCAGTGTGGCTTGGCCAAGGCTCACTGGTCTCACCCCACCCTTTACCCATCTTGGTGTGAAGGCAGAAGGACCCGGTTGGGATGGAGGATGAGCTGGAAGAAGTGAATCGTGTCTGAGAGAGGCCGGTGGCTGTGCCGGGCTCGCTGGCAGGGCGGGTGGCAGCTCCCATGATCTGCACGGCGATGGGATCCTTCTCGTGCGCCGTGAAAGTGGGAAGGAGTTTGAGCGATGTACAGGGGTGTTTGAGTTACAGAGGGTACAGGGGAGAGAAGCTGAGTTTTATCCCTTCCTCAGCCCCAGGATTCCCAATTCTTGGGCAAATCAAGTGGAAAAACGCGTTTCAGAAATGTGTTCCTCGTCTGTGGGTGACCACTGCCAGGCTGCGTGGTGACATGCTCGTGGCTGGAGGAGAAATGTGTGGGAGCAATGCCTGCCTCCAGCAAAATACAGCCCGAGGGGGCTGGCTGTACGGCTTCCTGCTCTACCACCTGGCATCTTCTTTGGGTTCCTGCTCCAAAATTTTCTTATTTCTTTCCTCCTTAACCTTATTCTCTCTTCCTGCCACCAGACAGCCCCGGGGTGCAGGCTGAGCTTGCCACCTAACCCAACTCTATCCCATCCCTGCTCCCATCCCTTGTGGCACCATGGTGGGCGAGTCCGGCACAGCGAGGCCACTGAGCCACAGATAATTATGGACACTTAGGAATTAAGCCACGGGCACTGCTGGGTGGGAGGCAGGTGTCTTCCTGGATTGTCGGCATTCTGTGCATAGAATCATGGAATGGTTTGGATTGGAAGGGACCTTCAGAGGTCACCCAGCCCAACCCCCCTGCAGGAGCAGGGACACCTTGAACCACATCAGGTTGCTCACAGCCCCGGCCAACCTAGCTGGCCCTACTAAAAAGCTTGTCCCCCCCTTTCCTCTGGGCCCCCTTGAAGCCCTGACCGGCCGCACTCAGCTCTGCCCGCAGCCTTCTCTTCTCCAGGCTGAACACCCCCAACTCTCCCAGCCTGGCCCCAGAGCAGAGGGGCTCCAGCCCTCGGAGCATTTTAGTAGCCCTCCTCTGGCCCCGCTCCAACAGGTCCATGTCCTCCTGGTGCTGAGGGCTCCCGAGCTGGACGCAGGGCTCCAGGTGGGAGCGCTCTGACGATCCAAAGGATCATCTCCGGAGCAGCGCTCCCTGTGTCAGGTGCAGCCCCCAAACCCCTGGGGACCGCACTGCAGCACGTGGCCGTGCCAGCCACATCCCTTGTGCCGGTCTTGCTCCCCTCCTTCCCTCCCAACCTGACTCCTCCTATTTTTTCCTTCTTTTTTTTTTTTTGTCTCCGCAGGTCTCGTCCAGATCCCCGTCAGCATGTACCAGACGGTGGTGACCAGCCTGGCCCAAGGCAACGGCCCCGTTCAGGTGGCGATGGCACCCGTTACCACGAGGATAGCAGACAGTGCCGTCACCATGGACGGGCAGGCAGTGGAAGTGGTGACCTTGGAACAGTGACGATGCCCAGAGCAGGATCGTGGTGATTTTCCTCGTCTCTTACGCGAATAATTTTTTTACGCCTCTCCAGAGATGCAATCAGGTGGCATTGAGTCTCCCAGCTTTGGAAGCAAAGGTTTTGTTAACCTTTTTTTTTTTTAAAAGGAAAAAAAAAAACAACAAAAAAAAAGCCAAAAAAAAAAAAGAAAAAAAA
>NW_009258275.1:826202-828263 GCF_000687185.1 Egretta garzetta | reverse complement strand
TAATTTCCTCAAGTTGAGTCTGTTTTGCCTGTGACGGTCACTGGCAAATGATCCCTCCCTGTCCTTATCTTGACCCACAAGCCTTTGGTTATATTTTGTCCCCCCTGTCCAGCTGAGCAGGGGAGCGGTGGAGCGGCTTGGTGGCACCTGGCATCCAGCCAGGGCTGACCCATCACACTGAGAGAGAAAGAGTTGGTGAGGAGCTGCTGCTGGTGCCTGGTTCGCTTTCAGAACAGCACCTGGGGAGCCTAAAATCAGCTCATCAGGGAAACGCTGCCACAAGTTCTAGCGCTGCGTACAAAATCAACTGTATCGTCCGTGCCTGAAGCGTTCTCCCACTGCTCAGCCTCCTGAAGGAAGCTCCCTGGCTCCAGCCAGGCTTCCAGGTCTCTCAGGGACCTACTGGGACAGGAGCCGCTCCCAATTCACCTTGCTGTTTGCTGAGATGTGAATTCTTTTTATTAATGTGAGGCTGTGCCTTTTGTTGTGTACTTTCAGGCTAAAATATCTCCTTCGCGTTGGTGCAGGTTTGCAGCCTGGGAGTCCCTTGTAATTAAAGAGCCTGCTGAGGTGCCGTCAAACAACGAAAGCTCTTGCGGATTTCCCCGAGGTCTGGCTCCGAGGCTTAACGCTGCTTTGCCTTTTTCCTTGCAGATTTTCATAAATAATGAATGGCACGATGCAGTCAGTAAGAAAACCTTCCCTTCTATCAATCCAGCAACGGGCGAAGTTATCTGCCAGGTTGCTGAGGGCGATAAGGTAAGCGCTCTCTTGATGAGATGGCTTTGTTTTCTGCGTGAGTCAGGTACACGGGGATTGCAGAGGGAGGCGCCGACTCGTGTCTCACCAAGGCACTGTGTCCAGTTCTGGGCTCCCCAGTTCAAGAAAGATGAGGAACTCCTAGAAAAGAGTCCAGAGGAGGGCAACTAGGATGATAAAGGGACTGGAGCATCTCCCCTAGGAGGAAAGGCTGAGAGAGTTGGGCTTGTTCAGCCTGGAGAAGAGAAGACTGAGAGGGGACCTCATCAACACCTACAAATATCTTAAGGGCGGAAGTCACGAGGATGGAAGCAGTCTGTTTGCAGTGGTGTCCAGCGACAGGACTAGGGGCAACGGGTGCAAACTGAAACATCAGAGGTTTCAGTTGAATATGAGGAAAAACTTCTTTACTCTAAGGGTGACAGAGCACTGGAACAGGCTGCCCAGGGAGGTTGTGGAGTCTCCTTCTCTGGAGATATTCAAGGCCCGCCGGGATGAAGTCCTGTGTAGAATGCTCTAGGAGAGCCTGCTTTAGCAGGGGGGTTGGACTAGATGATCTCCCGAGGTCCCTTCCAACCCTTGCCATTCTGTGATTCTGTGAGGCAGCTCCGCCGAGTGCTGCGTTCGCAGTAGCGTGTGAGCTGTACAAACGCCGCGCCGAGTGCTGTTTGTGTTCTTCCCTGGCTGCTGCTTTCAACAAAACCCCTCTGGCTTTGCCTCTTAGCAGTGGCAAGCCGGGACTGGAAAGGGCAGGGAGGAATAGCTGTGGTGTGCAGTGGAGCCAGTGTTGGGAGGCTGGGGAGCAGTTGTGGGTGGAGGCGGGGATGAAGGCAAACATCTCTGTAGTCCCATGGGTGCTGTGCTGGCGCTGTGACCCTGACTCATGGTAGCAGAGGAGACAAAAGGTCAGGATTCACCTGAAAAGCCCCTTTCTGCTGTACGTATGCAGTGGGAGACAGTTCCTAGTCCTAGGAAATTAAAAAAAAAAAAAAAAAGCAAAAGCGTGATGGTGGGGAATAGAGTCGTGTAATATCACCCCGTGCCTTACGCAAGGCCCTCTGAGGAGTCTGTGGCAGAGTTGAGGGGGTGTTTCCCAGCAATTCTGGGTTTTCCCTGAAGTCTGGAAACTCATCTGTGTTCCCCAAGGGAGGGGTGAGCAAGGAAAACCCTTTGTTGTTTGCTGGTCCATGGTACACTGGCTTGTCCTGGCGAGACCGGTGCAGCAAGCCGGAACAGAGAACCAACTAGAATGAAGTCAATGCCCGTCTGACAGGACAAAATGATGGATTAAAGATATCTGAT
>NW_009258275.1:817351-826150 GCF_000687185.1 Egretta garzetta | reverse complement strand
AGGCACGCTTCCAGAGCCTTTTCTGTGCCGCCTTCTAGGATGCAAGCATTAACCCAGCAGATGACATTGCGGAAATATCTTGGCGATGTCTGCACTCCACATAGCTGAGACACCAGAGGTGTAAGCGCAGGCGGAGGGGGCGGCTGCACCGCTGTTGCATCCACCTCTTTCACTGCCAATTCTACTCCCTCTTCCCTGCGGAGGCAGGCTGGGTGGGCAAGCTGCGGCCGATCCAGCAGCAGCTTTTGTGCTGGGGCTGTGCTGCTCTGCAGCGCTGCCCAGGTTGCTGCTCGTGGGGTGAGTGGCCCTGGGGGCTGCAGCCCATGCGCTGCCCTGCCCTGGGACCGATGAGCGGCTTGCAGGGAGGCAGCTGTTAAGTTCTTGCCCCCCAAAAGGCTGGTGCGAGCGGGCACACGTGCCGTCTGGCCGGAGGCTGTTTTCTCCTGGAGACCAGGGACGGCTTCAGATGTATTTTGAGAGAGTGAATGGGGGCTGCTTACTCCTTTCTCACCCTCTTCCTGGCCTCCTCTGCAGGCAGATGTGGACAAGGCCGTTAAGGCAGCCAAGGCAGCTTTCCAGCTGGGCTCGCCTTGGAGGAGGATGGATGCTTCTCATCGGGGGAGGCTGCTGAATCGTCTTGCTGACCTGATCGAGAGGGACCGGGCTTACCTGGCGGTGCGTATCGCGCTCTGCGCCTGAGCTCTCTGCTGCAATCTCTAGCTTCGGGTCGAGGGAAGCAGGAACGGGTGGTTTGTGGCCACGGGGCTTGATGGAGACTTTAGCCACAGCTAAAAGTGAGAGCGTGAGCTACAAAGGGTGGGGAAGTAGCTTTGAGAAGCTGAAAGCAAAAAAGCCAACATGCAGAACTGATCCGAATCGCAAACTGAGAATCAAATCTAAATTTCTGTGCGTGACTTTGCCCACCTCGCTCTTCAGGCACTCTCCTTGTCTTTTGTAGGCGCTAGAGACTCTGGATAATGGCAAACCGTACTCCGTCTCCTACCTGGTGGATTTGGACATGGTAATCAAATGTATCAGGTAGGCACTGAGGCTACAGTGACAGCGCGGTAACCCTTCACGCTCTGCGCTCAGCTGGCCCGTGGCAGTTGAACCTCTGCTCGTGCAGAGACACCTCCGATTCAAGTGTTGTGGGGCTCGGGGCTGGATCTGACCTCTCGGTTTCATTTGGCCCGTAGCGGGATATCAGACACCCTGTTTTCCTCTGTTTTTATTTTTTGAGGCTGTAACTCCTGCGGCTTCCCAGAGGATGTGTGTTACGTGCATGTTTCTCTCTTGCTATATAGCGGACTTGCCCTAATGGAGCTGACCTGTATTACAGCACAGGAATGATGGAATGGTCTCTTATGCAGAGGCAGATGTTTGTATTTTGGATATTACATATCCATTCTTCAAATCACCTGTTTGGGAGATACTTGTATTGGTACGTGTGTTAGGAAGTGACTGAAGAAAGGAGGAAAGTGAATAGCTGGAGGAAGTCTGTCATTTTCTGGTGACAGGAGACTTGTTATTTTACATTCGGTGACCAAAACTTTATTGTTGCTAGATACTTTGCAGGTTGGTCAGACAAATTCCATGGGAAAACCATCCCGTTAGATGGAGACTTCTTCTGTTACACAAGACATGAGCCGGTGGGAGTTTGTGGACAGATAATCCCGGTAAGTAAAATGGATCAGTAGTTCCTGCAGCATTTCAAGAATCCGGTGTTAGCATGAAGAATTGTCTTAAAATGCAAGATATTATCAGTTGCTAACCACTGCTTCCTCTGGTGGTAAAGAGAGTTACGCCTGCACCAGCTGGGAGGGCTGTTGCTTTCCTCTGGTGGTACAGAACTACCTGCTGATTTCAGGGGCTCTGAGTAAGATTTACTTTGTATCTCCTGGAAAAAAAAAAATAATTTAAACCCCTTTATAGGAGTTATCTGGCTCAGAACCACAACTAAGTTTAAGCTACATTAAAAACAAGGTTCTGTGTGACAAGGAAGTAGAGGACTAGCATGCAAAATTCAGCTCTATGTATGTGATCTTATTTCTAGAACTGGTAGCAAGGTGGTTTGTCAGCAGCAAAGCCATATTTACACAACGATCCGTGGGTAGAGCTGCCTCTTCGTAGGAGCAGCCAGATTCTGGTCGTTGCATGCTGTATTTGCATGTTTTCATGTCTGCATTGAGCGAGAACTGACTGTGAACGCCTCACCGGTCTGCGTGCGCTGCTCTGTCATCATGCACAGGCTTGCTTTCAAAACGCCTCAAAAGAGTGTTTAAAGGTTAGGTGGACAGTAGAGATTTAATTCCAAAAAAGTTAGGGTTTTGCGGCGGTACTGAGAGTCCTCAGGCTTCAGAGCACAGTTTTCCTGGACAAGCAGAAGGCAGTGCTTGAAAAGGAGCCAAACATCGAAGAGCAGCTAGGGGAGGATCAAAGGCTGCTTCCGTAGGTGCTGCAGCTGATTTGAACGAAGCTCACTCGTTACTCACTGATTAACCAGAAACTTTCAAGTTCAGACCAGCAAATACCCCCTTGTTTTTCAGTGGAACTTCCCGTTGTTGATGCAAGCATGGAAACTTGGGCCTGCCCTGGCTACTGGGAACGTGGTTGTGATGAAAGTGGCGGAGCAAACCCCGCTGAGTGCTCTCTACATAGCTAATCTGATCAAAGAGGTGAGCGAACGGGCTGGGTTTCCATCCGCCGCCTCGCTGTCGCTGCTGGAGTGCGATGTGGTATGGCAAAAGCAGTGAGCTGCGGAGGGCGCGTGACAGGAACAGAGAAGGGCTGTCTGATGCGGAGAAAGGCTGGCTTGTCTTGGGTATCTTAGCATTTGATTTAGCAAAAAAAAAACCAAACCCCTTGTCCTTATAAATGCATATGCAGGGGACATAAGTCTTGATTAGGGAAGGACTCTTTGAGGTTCAGTTAAACAACAAACTCCAGAGTGATTAGAAAGCTAACGTACATGGCTCCAAACTATGCTTAGTATGCGGGGTGGAGAGAGGAGTTGTCCTGGTTCTTGGAAACTGAACATTAAAACTAAAGACCTGGGAAATTAAAGTAATTAAATAGTTAAAATAATTAAAGAAAAGGCTCCGTTCTTCGTGGGAGGTCTGGTGAGACCCCACCTGGAGCCCTGCGTCCAGCTCTGGAGCCCTCAGCACAAGAAGGATGTGAAACTGCTGGAGCGGGGCCAGAAGAGGCCACAAAAATGATCCGAAGGCTGGAGCCCCTCTGCTATGAGGCCAGGCTGGGAGAGTTGGGGGTGTTGTGCCTGGGGAAGAGAAGGCTGTGGGGAGATGTGGTTGTGGCTGTTCAGCGCTTAAAGGGGGCCTGTAGGAAAGATGGGGACAATCTTTTTAGCAAGGCCTGCTGTGACAGGACAAGGGGTGATGGTTTTAAACTAAAGGAAAGGAGATTTAGACTGGATGTAAGGAAGAAATTTTCTACGATGAGGGTGGGGAAACCCTGGCAGGGGTTGCCCGGAGAGGTGGTGGAGGCCCCATCCCTGGGAACATTCCAGGCCAGGTCAGACGAGGCTCTGAGCAACCTGATCTGGTTAAAGGTGTCCCTGCTCGCTGCAGGGGGTTGGACTAGATGAGCTTTAAAGGTCCCTTCCAACCCAAAGCGTTCTGTGATTCCTAACGGATATGGGTAGGTGAAATCCTTGATTTGTAAAAGGAATGATGTTGCTTTTTCCTGCTGTGAACCGGCAGGCTGGATTCCCGCCAGGCGTGGTGAACATCATCCCCGGCTATGGGCCCACTGCAGGGGCTGCCATCTCTTCCCACATGGACGTAGATAAAGTGGCCTTCACCGGCTCCACGGAGGTAAGGGAGTGCTTTGCCTTTAAGGGCTTGGGATACAGAGAATATCCTATTGCTGTAATACCTTTTCTGTATAAAATACTGGAGGTGCCTTGCCTTCTACACTGCTTTTTAAAAAATAAAACTGCATTCAGGGTGTGATGTTTATTTTTACTTAAGATGCTTTTTAGAATACTTCCCGTTGTTTCCCTTGAGCTGCCTCTTACTAGAGGTGAAACTCTGGGGAGACTTCAGTCGTTCCCGTAAAGCCCTGAGAAGGAAGGGATTATTATTAAACTGCTGACTGAGATCTGGAACCAGCCGCCCTGCCAGGTGTTGCTGTATGTAGGAGTTAACTCCTAATACCTGTTCTTCTCACGATGCAGGTCGGGCACCTGATCCAGAAGGCTGCAGCAGAGAGTAACTTAAAGAGGGTGACACTGGAGCTTGGAGGAAAGAGTCCAAATATAATCATGTCTGATGCAGACAGTAAGCACCTGCTAGCATAGTATTTGATCTGTACCTTTTTCGTTGGCTTTCTGCGAGCAGAGCAGGGGAAAGGAAACCTTTCCTGTGAGTCCCCAGCTCTGGCGCCACTTGGCTGCTCTTCCCCGGTGAAGTCGCCGTGCCTCTTGCTGTAGCTCCTCTATCAGCGCGTCTTCACTTCTCACTTCTTTCCCAGTGCTGTGAAGAAGTTCAGTTATCAACAAATGAGAATTGCTTCAGTATCTTCCTTCAGTCTTAATTCCATTTTTGTTTTCATTTCTTTCTTTCTCTTAGTGCGTACCACTCTACTCTTGTGAAGCTCTGGTTCCCTCATCTCTTGCATGTAGTCTCATTTTTGGTCTTGATGAGCCAACATATGTGCTTTTATATGGCAGGAAGGAAGGAAGGAGATTCTTCTTGATCTAAAATAACTTGTCCTTAATCCCTGGTAATTTCAAATGAGAACTGCGGTCTGCCTCAGATTAGATTTTTTTCTCTAGTATGGGGTGCTTTAATAGACCTTCATACTAATTAAATCTGTACGTAACTTCCAAGGCATGGAAGACGCCTGCCAGCTGAAGGGGCTTTGTACTGCTGATACTCCAGTAGCCTGCACGATAATAGTTCAAAAGAAGTCACTGACTGGCTCTGGTTGGTTTTGTTTGCTTATTTGTTTTCTCTCCTCTCCCCAATCTTAGTGGACTGGGCTGTGGATCAAGCCCATTTTGCCCTCTTCTTCAACCAAGGGCAGTGCTGCTGTGCTGGATCCCGAACATATGTCCAGGAAGATATATATCATGAGTTTGTGGAGAGGAGTGTTGAGAAGGCCAAGTCCAGGGTGGTTGGAAACCCATTTGACTTTAAAACTGAACAGGGGCCTCAGGTAAGAGCAGGCAACGTCCTGAACTATTACTTCATTAAATAGTCTCAATCTTGACTCATTGCGCATCAGTAGATTAGAATGAAAGGTACCTTTGGTCTCTTGATTAATCTCCTTTGATTTGTGCCCATTTACCTCCCTCTCCAGGAGGGAGAAGTTAATTCACCATTCGGATTATTCCAAAACCTCCACTTGAGACTGGCATTTCAAAATTCTCATCTCCCTTTGAAGCTGGCTTGGCAGCCTGTTGAAATGAGGAGTTGCTAGAGCACAGTCGCACGCACAGCAGGTTGTAGTTGAAACCCTTTTTACCCCCGGTAACGGTGAAGCTGATCTGTCTGTCCTGGTGGTTCTTAGGTCGATGAAGAGCAGTTTAAGAAGATCCTCGGTTACATTAGTACTGGGAAGCGTGAAGGAGCCAAACTGCTGTGTGGTGGCAACCCCGCTGCGGACAGAGGCTATTTCATCCAGCCAACTGTCTTTGGCGATGTGCAGGACAACATGACGATTGCCAGAGAGGAGGTGAGACCTGCAGTGCCTTTCTGCCCGTCAGCTTCTCACTGCTTTGTCATTCTGCCCCCTCTGATGCAAAACCCCACGGGTCTACAAGAACTGGATATTCATGAGCTGCAAAACTCAACGCTTCTTAGAAAGTTACCACATTATAAACTTCCCTTCAGATTACACCCTGGAGCTTCATAATATAGGAAGTGGTATTTTGATGTCCCGTGTGACTTCTAGCATGTATACATAACTCCAGCATCAAGTGCAGCCTTCCCCATGATCAATTTACACGTTTTCACATGCTCTGTTTGGGTTTTTCAGATATTTGGGCCGGTCATGCAGATTCTGAAATTCAAAACAATTGAGGAAGTCATCGAGAGGGCAAATGACTCCAAGTACGGGCTGGCAGCAGCAGTCTTTACAAAGGATCTTGACAAAGCAAACTATGTGTCACAGGGCCTGCGAGCTGGAACAGTTTGGTGAGCTTTGGCACTTCCTTCTCCCTAAGCTGCTGGAAGCTTCCTTGTGCGCTGCCATTTCTCGTTAAGCTTGCTCTTTGATAGCCTGTCTCCAGGATCCAATTTTACCTGTACTTCACCGAATGTAATGTCAGACCTTCAGTTGTCACGCTAACTGTTGGCAAAATTTAGGTATATTAAGCTTCCGCGCTGCCCCTGTGAATTAATGAATGGGATGAGGGAAAAGAAATCCAGTCCTGCAGCTGGCAGCGCCGGTGCCAGCAGTGATTAGCTCACCGAGCATGTCCGTGTGGTCTTGGCTGCTGCAGTGGATGTTCCTCTGTGTTCCGAGGCCGTGCTGGAGACCATGCCAAAGTCGGTACTTCAGCGCTGGTTTACTGTTCTAGCACAGGAGATTTTGGAGATCCAGTATCTCACTATTTATTTTTTTTAATGGTGCTGAGTGAACATGTAGGTGCTTTTGGTATCTGTCCTCTGCAGGAGGTGTGGGTGGCAACCTGGATGCTTGGTCCTGTGATAATGAGAGATGTGAACTGGATTTCATGATGTTCCGTTTCCTTTTGATGAGGATAAGGTTCCAGTACTGATTAATTCTGTTGGTGGGGAGGACTGACAAACACGGAAATCCTGCCTAGAAATTCAGCTGTCACTCTGCTGTAAACAGCTGAGGTGTCCGTTTGCTTCGAAAGGGCACTGAAGCAGTTCTGAAACTGCAAGTGCTTAATTCTTGGTTTCCATTTCAGGATAAACTGCTACGATGTGTTTGGTGCGCAAGCCCCGTTTGGTGGCTACAAAGCTTCTGGGAATGGGCGAGAACTGGGAGAATATGGCCTGGAGGCGTATGTAGAGGTGAAAAATGTGAGTATCCCTGTATCCAAGGTCTTCCCAACCCTCTGCCGTAGCTCCAGGTTGTATTTGTGCCTGTTAGTATAGGCTGGCTTGAGAGTTACAATTCTTCTTTCTAACGCTTGAAACACATTTGGAGCTGCGCTGCTGAAGTAACCACAAACGTGACTCCCCGTAACTGTAATTTTAAGCAGAAAGCTGGCCTGGCTTTACACTGCTGCAAAAAACAAGGATATGCAACCTGTAGATTACTGACTGCCTGCACTGCTTGGCACAGCGTAGCTGTTTCTCACTGTAAAGAATGCAAGTGTATGGACTTCTCCATGAGTTTATTTTGTGGAGAACAGACACTGGGGGTGCATGCCTGTTGGGTAGAAGCTTCTGCAGATACGAACTGGCAGATGAACATTGGGCACCCCTCAGTCAAGAGGGGGAATCTGAGCAGTGACCACCAGTACTTAATGCTGCTTATCTTGAGCCAATTATGCCCTTGGATCCATGTGGAAGACCGAGGTTCCCGGTGTTAGGTAACCCCGTCGCCGCAGGCTGAGTAATTTCCTGTACGACAAGGCAGAAGGGCTGTCACGCTGTTTGCTTGCAGCTGCAATGTTTAAAGGGTGACGGAGCTTGTGGGCAGAAGTGGTTAGCCCGGAGCCCCGCAGTTATGACACAGCAAAATGCCTCCAGCTTGTGACTGGCAGGGGGCTGATTTGGTGCAGGAGCTCCAAGTGAGAACAAAGTGTGCCCGCTCCCCCCACTCAGAGAGCTGCAGCGTTGCTGGAGAGATGCTGTGACCCGGCCTTCGAGCTTCCCCCTCCCTTCGAGCCTTCTAGATGGGTCTCCAGACCAAGGTGGTCCCAGTCACTGCCCGCTGACTGGGACATACCATCCTCTGGTTCTGGTGCCCTTCTGCAGGATGCTGCTGCCTCTGGGCCTTGAGAGTCCGTCTCCAGGAAAATAACTTGTGACTGTGCTTTTTTTCCCTAGGTCACAATCAAAATTCCACAGAAAAATTCCTAAAGGAGAGCAGCCTCCCCGTGTGTTTGGCAGCGCCTATGCAGCTTCATGAGATACAAAGCAAGGAAACTTCTTAACACACACACACACACAAAACTTAGGTGGAAAATATGTAACTCTGCGTTAAGAAATGTTTCTTTAGAAGGTGCCTAAAGGAGCTTTTGTTAAAAAAAGTTACTTGGCTTTATCTTTTTAAAATACCAAATACACTCATTTGAGTACTAATGCGTGACATGGGTGTACTCTTGTTGTATCTGTATCCGACAAGTATGCTTTTTTTCAAGAAATTATTTAAATGCTTTTCTAGTCTGCAATAGGTTTTATAATCATTCTTTGCTGCCTTACAGGGCTAGCTCTGCACTCCTTGTCCCATACACCTAACACACAGGTCCCCCCTCCCTGAGCAAAGCCAGCCGAGGCTCCCTTGTGTCACCCAGCCGGGCAGAAACCTCTCAGCCCCTGTCTGTGAGGTAAAAGTTTGTTCTTGGCGGCTCCGCTCCCGTTGTATCTACTCACAATAAACATTCTTGGCTTCATGAAGTTAACCCTGCCGTTGTGGAGCAGTTTGTGCCCCGTGAGCTCAAGCGCACGCACAAGTTTGTATTTTCTCCCACCCATCAGGGCCTCAAGCCCTTTTTAAGGCTTTTCGCTGGCTTTCTGCACTGCCCCCTTTCCTCATATTTGCCTTAAAGGAAGACCTAGGTCTGGCAGCTGTCCCCGGCAAAGCAAGCAGAATCGCTGACCGTACCAGACCACCACAGTACGGGGTGGGTGGGGG
>NW_009258275.1:810646-816236 GCF_000687185.1 Egretta garzetta | reverse complement strand
GGTGGAGCGTCAGGCACCGGGCAGGGACATAGGAGCTGCAGGCAGACGGCTTCCCCGGGGTCCGGCCTTGGGGGATCGGGGCTGAGAGGCTGAGACCGCAGGGAGCAGAACCGGGGCTGCTCGGGGCGGCCGGGAGCCGGGGTCTCTGCCTCACAGCAGTCCCCGGGTGCGGAGGCAATGCTGTTGCCTCGA
This sequence comes from Egretta garzetta, assembly GCF_000687185.1. Taxonomy (NCBI): domain Eukaryota; kingdom Metazoa; phylum Chordata; class Aves; order Pelecaniformes; family Ardeidae; genus Egretta; species Egretta garzetta. The sequence goes on along the minus strand of NW_009258275.1, from coordinate 816,044 downwards.
TCCATCTCCGAGTTCCTGTTCGGATGCTGTCGTGAAAACAAATCTGGCGCGTGGGCTGTTTGTGTTTCGAGTGGTGGTAGAGGAGCTGAGCAGATTCAGGCTTGCTTTTTTTACAGCGAGAATTGGCGTGTGAGCCTAGCGCTTCCCGGTGAATCCTCCTGTGACCTGGCTGAGCGGATTTCCCGAAGAAGCTGGGAAAACCCTTTTGAGATAAAGTGACAATAAAGATTTTGGATGCCTTTGTAAATGCTTATTTTAATAAGATGAACGAATTCCTTAAGGTTGTAGGTAAAAAGACCCCATATGTTGCCACCTTTCCTTAGCCCTGCTATCTGCTGTGGCAGGATTTGCCTTTACAAAGCTCATCGGGGGCAAAAATTGATGCAAGAGAAGGAGCAACGCAGTCTTGTGTTGTTGAAATCCGGATTGATTTAAAACACGTGGGCCTTGCCTTTTGAACTAAAAAAGCCCAAAGTAGAAGGAAGTCTAAGCACTGTGTTCAGACAAACCAGATTGTGATTAAACTACAAGATCAAGCATTGAAATTGTTTACTGTCTCTTCCCGCTTCGTTATCAGTCTTGGCACAGTGAGGGTGAAGTAGCTGTCAGTCCAGAAGGCTTTAAAAAATAAGGCTTTTCAAGTATTTCTGTCGTATTTCATGTGATGGTAGAGATCTACGTCAGAGCTCTTGGGTGTTAAAAACAAACCAAAAAAGCTGAAGCAGTTGTGTAAGTGTAGGGACAGTCCCGTATCTGCCTCCTGCCCCTCTCAGTTTGGAGGGGTTCTGACTGAGAGCGGATTCTGGGCAAATCTTTTGGATTATAGGCGTTGTCTCAATCTAAAATATAATTTAGTACTTTTATGCTGATTTCTCTGCTTCTCAAATACTTGGTTATTGTTCAGGTTTGATGGGTTTTCACCTGCGTCTGCAGGTTTAAGGTCTGTGATTCAAGATAGTGATCGCTGTTTAGGGCAAACCAGCCGAAGTTGAAAGGCTGCGTGCTGGAGCAGTGGGGGTGGAGTGACGCTGGTTGTTGGCATTTCACTTGTTGAATATGTGGAGTTTGTCCAAGCAGTAGTCTTGTATACTTTTAACTGACTGTAGCGACTATGCGTTATTCTTAAAGTACCTTATTTCAAACCCCATTGGTATTGAGTGGAAACTGAGAAGCGCCCGAGCTTTCCCCCAGCAGTCCCGATGCATGCCTAGTGCTGGAGATCAACGTAGGAGAACTCCGAGAGTCCTGCCTTTCCAGGCTGTTAGCATCCCAGACTGCTGGATCTACATGGGAGGATGCTCGAACCGTTGTTTTAGGTGCCCTGAGCTTGCTGAAAGGGAATTGTGCTATTGAAGAGAACTCAACTCTTCAAGTTTGTGTGAAACTTTTTTTTATAGGTGAATAAATTTCAAACTAGTTTATTCCCTTTTCCCACTGGAAATTAATGTAAGGAGTGATCAGAAGTTTCCTTTAACAGCAGGAGCAAAAAGGTTTACTGTAAGGAATTGCACCACTGCAGATTTTTTTTTGAAAGTGCTCTCTCTGACACTCTTCTGCCTCCTCTGTTCCCAGCCGCAGCAGATTAGTTCCAGCTGACCCGTCAGCCAGTCTGCAAGCTCCGTGCTGTGCAGCAGTGCTACTGTAAGGCTTTTTTTTTTAGTCCAGATGTGGAGCTAAGTACGGGATACCGTACCCTCTGCTGCCTGCATCCACAGTACATTAATCTAAAGGAAGAGGCGAGGCATTTAGGTTTACCAGTGGAAATAGATTTTGGTGTTTTCAGAGGGCAGTTTTATATCTGTGCGTTTAAAATATTTCCTGCTGTTTGAACGTTATGAACTCATGTTGATTTGCAGCTACGTAGTCTTGGTGCTAGATTTGGAGGTCCTGTTTCTGAACTAGGAGGTGTAAGCAGTTGTGTGCATTGATGGACATCAAAGTTCTCAAATACTGTATTTCATACCATTAGGAAATGGTGGATAGTGTTTCTTGATCACTAGGTTATTCATTTTTACTTCTAAGTCGTAAAGCTGCTTTTGACTGAAGATTGGAATCCAAATAAAAATGCAGAAAACAAAAATGTTGGCTTTTTTATTTAAAACAATGGCAAATATGCAGAAAGAGAAAAATGATTTTTATTAAAAATAGACTTATTTGTAGTTGTTGAGCTTGTCCTTCAGAAGTTGAGAACTATCAGGTCTTATTCTCCCTTCATTTGATTCATAGATCACAGACTTCCCAATTCCTAATCGGCTTCTCTGTTCCACTTACTCAGCTGGAAGGAAGCAAGTAGCCTCTGTGCCATCGCAGAAGTGGCACGAGGCAGCAGAAACTGTTCAGCCAAGACTGGGCTTGTGTGTGGAGACAGTATCTCTTTTTAGACCAACCTGTGCAGTTGAAAGGGTTAGGTAAGTTTTGGGGCAGGCAGGCCCTTCTTCACTTTTGGAATGGGAGCAGCAGACTTCAAAGCTCTCCAAAGAATACTGAAGAATTGTTATCGCTTAATCACGATGTTGCTCCAGAGTACTTTGGCGTTTGCTTCTCCAGTTCAATGGTTTGACTTTCTTTAAACCTTAAATGCTACACGTGATCTTAAAAGCATGTGCTGAGGAGGTACCCCCCAGTTCAGAGAAACCCTTCCTCTGCTCGTTAATGCTTTTCTAAAATTGTGTTTTCATTCCACCAGCGATGCCTTCAATTCTCTGTATCTGCATATCAGGAAAATTCAATTAGCTTTTCCCTTTTCTCACAAGTGAAATTTATGTTAGTTGAGTTGATTAGAAAGTTTCTTTGTGCTTCTACTTGAAAACAACAAACCATGTGTGATCCACTATGCTTTTCTTCCCCTTTCTTTTAAACCCCTTCATAAATCACCCATTAACTTTAACTTTTTCCTTTACACCCTTCACGCTAGTCACTTATGATTTATGTAATACCCGCGCCAGACAGCGTTAAAAGGCCATTTTCCCTTTCATATCTGTCGTCTGCCCTCTCTAATCCCTTCAAATCTTGCCTTAAATATCAGCTTTCCTCTCTTGCTTTCTTTTCGATCCGCGTGGCGCGAGGTCTGGCTCCAGCCTGGCAATAGTGTTAATCCACGACTCTCGCAGCAGAGGGACTGCCATTTTCAACACTGTAGCTTGGAGCATGAGCGATTCCTGAAATGCTGCATATTTCGAATTGAAGTTAACAGAAGGGGAAGATCTGATCAGAATAAAGCTGCTTTGCAAGCGGTGGGCTCTCCATTTGTTTTCAGTGTATTTGGGAAGTGTTTTACCTGCTCGCTTCGGCTTCTCCGGGGCGAGCTTTTGTTACCACCTCCTTTTCTCGCAATTTATCAAAAAGCTTGGCTTTTTGAAAGATGATCCTGAACACGGGTAGCAACGCTCATAAAAGAACAAAGGTGGAATTTTACGGCGTGTAGTGCTTTGACTTGTGTTTGCACACAACGTTTCCCCCGTTGTTAGATCACCATCTGTGTAACAGCACATGGCAACGGCGTTAATCAAAATGCTGCGCGCTGAAGCTACGTTTCCATCCCACCTTGTGGCATGTTTAAGCATGAGAGCGCCCAAGCGGTGTCATAACAAAACCAAACCCTGTTTGTATGGATTTGGACAAAAGGATTATAAACATGAGCCTGGTTCATTATCAGACAAGCTAAAACTAGTCATGCAGTAATTTAATTTACGGTATAATGATTCCAGAGGTTTGAAAACCCTAAGAAAGCAGCAAAATCATTTTCCACTGTACCATCTAACCAAAAAGTACCTAATAATGCTGTAACTGGGCCTTTGTATTCAGTTGTGATTGATCATTTATAGGTAGAAAGCTGGATTTAAGAGTTGGGGGTGGAGGGGAAGTGCCCTTGATACGCTTTCTGTATTAAAGGCACAAGGTGCCACTTACTGTTCTCAATAATCCCATTTCAGAATGCCAGGGTGAGCAGTCTCATCCGCACAGAAATCATTTTCAACTGAGATATATTATTGTGGGAGTATTTATATTTATGTTTACTTTCCTGAGGTGAAGCAAAACTCCAAAGTAGACTCTTTCTCTGCTCAGGTATCTTGCAAATCAGGTCTGCTGAGCTGGGGTTGTTTTTGGAAGGGATGTAGTAATTTTTTTCTCTTTTTATTCTCTTTCCCCTCCCCCTGCTCCTTCTCAAATAGGAAACCTCCATTTTAGAGGAGTACAACATTAACTGGACTCAGAAGCTGGGAGCTGGGATCAGTGGTCCTGTTAGGTAAGACAATACGCCTGCGGATTTGTGTGTAATCTCAGCCTCTTTCATTAGCTGTGGAGAAGTGAGTATGTATTTTAATTGAGATGTGATATGTGGAAGACTCTCTTTATAAAAAAAAAAACCCAAATAAATGTCTCTGTACTCCATGCGTGTCGCAGCTGATGTGCGAGCGAGGTATTGTCTTTTAGGGGATGTGTTTGAAGTAAAATCTCTCCTCGCCTCCCTGCCTTGTCCCGTCTCACTGCCATATTCCCGAAGCGAAGCAGGAACAGAAGTCGGTTGTAAAACGGTGGCAGCAGAAAATTCTCAAACACCTTTGTCCTTTTGATACCAGGGTCGGTGCGGTGCAAAGGTCGCTGCTCCCGTCTACGGTATCGTCGCTTGGGGCATCAGCACTCTGCGCCCATTAGCTATTTTTACCGGCTATTTTTTCACATCATCATGTGAGGCCAGAGCAGATAGTGCCACGAGCTCTGCATCTCATACCACGCTTGCCCGTCATGAATTTCTAAGCCCTGCAGGAACTGGAGGCTTTCTTGTAAAGCAAAACACATGTTCCCTTTTCAACAAGGACTCTCCCTTTTGGGAAGTGGGAATTTGCACAAAGTGCTGGAAAACAAATGTCTGTGCCTCTCTGTTTCTGGGCGCTTGACAGGGCGATTGTCTTTTGCCATTTATCTTCCTGTCCAGGCAATTGGTTTCTCCTCATTCATTTTCTGTTGCTGCGTTGCCTCCGATCTTTATGAAAATACCCCTTTGGTTTTTATTCTTTTAGCTGCCTGTTAATATGTGGGCCCTTCCCTCTGACGCAGTTCGATTGTTAATGTTAAATGGGGGAAAGAGAAGGGAAAAAAACCGTGTGCGGCACGGTTGGTGGCCTCGCTAAAACAAGGATTTCCATTCAGAAGCACTTTATTTATTGCACACTACACCCTCCATTGGAGATATTCAGGCTGCCGCTGTGTGGTTTGGGTTTTTTCAGCAAAAGTATCTCTTCAGGCTGAATGTCTAGAGTGCATTCTGCTTGTCTGCCATTACCCGTTGCTCTGAAGCACTTTTTCTGCATTGCTGAGAATATAACGTTGTGTTAGGTCTTTCTGTAGAACGTATTAGGTTGTTATGGAAGGCTGAAAACTGAGGCTTTCAAGCTGG
>NW_009258275.1:771820-810611 GCF_000687185.1 Egretta garzetta | reverse complement strand
CATTCCTGTTAATTCCCGTGTGGAGAGCAAACTCGTAACTACAGATCAATTGCTTGAAGTGTCTCTTTTACATTCTTGCTGACTGAATAATTTTATTGCTGTAATACCAGAGTCTGCGTGAAAAAATCCTCTCAAGAACGCTTTGCACTGAAAATTCTTCTTGATCGTCCAAAAGCTAGAAATGAGGTATAGTTCCTGTTTATACTGTCTACCTTCTGACACACCGTCAAAGTCTCGCCCTTTTGGTGAATTGTTGCAATGGGTTTAAAAAAAAAACAAAACAAAAAACAACAACAAAAAAAATCCAACCAACCAAACAAAAAAAAACCAAAACAGAGCAAACCAACACCCACGTGTTCTGCAGATCTTGCCATGCAAGATTCCTTGCATTTGATCCTCTAGCCTAGCTATGCTCAGTTCCTGTTGGATGAGGTGGTGGGTGAACCAGAGAAGGGCTTTCTAACTCCGAGTTAGCTGTATATGTACAAGTGTAACTTATAGAGCTGCATTTTAACGCTATTGTTCTCCCTATGTCCCACATAATGTAACATGAATAGTTTAGAACTGATTTTGTTTCTATACATCTCGCTCTTGGATGTCGCTACTCTTAAGAATTGCCAAGAATGCTTCAGGTTGCACTCTAAATGGTATGAGTTTATCTGTGTGTGAGAAACTAAATAAGCTCACTGATACTGTTCTTGACTTGCTGTGGCTGGCAAGAGCGTGCCAAGGTACCAAACTGTCAGTGGGTTGAAGATGATGGGCTCAAGTTGTCGTGAAAGCGGAAGCAGCGTTAATCGTCCTTAAGGTTTAGGCAACTTCCATTTCTTGTTACTGAGCAAGTTCTCATTTAAAAATGCCCTGGGAAAAAGAATCTGTTTACAAAGAGCATCAAGCCTTGACTTGATGTAGCGGTCCAGGTAGCTTTAAACTGGGGAAAATTCCTTTGGTTCCTGCTTCAGAAAGTTGGAACAGGAGATGAGGTTTCACGTGTTTTGAGTGCTAGAGCTTGAGGCCATAAAAGGAGCTGGATTATGGAATTTCAAGTTTTATTCATGAACTTTTGGTTTCAGTCGTATCTCTACTGCTACTTTAAAGCTAGTTGTAACTTTAAATTTCTTTTAAAAACCCAGAGAAATCAAAGATTGGGCTTTTTCTGAAACTCTACTGGGTTTGATTCTATGGTCTGTAACAAATTGGTTGGCAGCGTAGGATCTTCTTGTCCTGCATGGTCCAAGTAGTGTAATGGCTGTTGGTCACCCATATAAATGCTTGTAGGCACTTTTTATTTTCGGAATAATTTGGGTGTGAGTGGCGCTGAGCACAGCTGGCAGCGCACGGGCTCGCGTGGTTTTCCATAGTCTTAGGGGCAGAGGGAGGAGCAGAATTGGTCAAGGATGCGTCACCATGTACAGTAACGTTTCTTCCCTTCTCTTCAAGGTACGTCTGCACATGATGTGTGCAACACATCCAAATATTGTTCAAATTATTGAAGTTTATGCTAACAGTGTGCAGTTCCCACATGAATCCAGCCCAAGGTAAGATTACATAGGGTGATTCATTCCCACAGCTTGCTTTCCATGTTTAGGCCAAGGTATAGTGGAGTATGCTTTTTTTTTTAATCAGTGTGACCAAAATGAATATTTATAGGGTGTTGTAGATATGATATTTATACTTCAGACCAAGCAATGCTTGCTTTTTGCCCCCGTCAATGCCCAGACCTTTGCATATTTAAATGAATTTGTGTCCTTCACTACTGGTTATGAATACATCTTCATTTCTTAGGTTTTTCATTGATTCAGTCTGATACCTGCATTGTCTGAGAGAGTATATTAGCTTCTGGGTTCTGTCCTGCTTTGATACTGCTTTAGTAGCTTGAATTGAATTGTAACCTGTGAGCTGCCTCCTGCTTTCAAAGCACTGTTAAAGCAGGATTGGAGCTGCAATTTCTCTTGCTACCCAGAAGTGAGATGGTGATGCCTGTGAGCCACTGGGAAACTCAGAGTGCCAGTCTTCATTTAAAAAAAAAAAGAAGAGAGAATTGTTTCTAAAAATACTACGTTCTGCCCTGTAAACTCTCAATACATTGTCCTGCTTAAAATGAACACAGCAAAACATGAAGTGTACTTATTAATTTTCATACATTAATATCACTTGGGATAAAAACATTGTCTTCTAATTGGATATTAGTTGGAGGAAAAAAAATCAGAGCTGGGAGAATTGAAGAGCTGAGACCTGTCTTAGTCTCTGATGTATCTGATTTTGCTGTGTGGCGATAAGAACTAGAAGTTAGTTTCCTGAGGATCTGGCAGTCCTGATCTCCACACTTCCTATCCGTCGTCCTTCATAATTATGTCAATAAAACTGGAAATCAAAATAATGAGGTACAGTAGAGTATGCAGACTCAAAAGCATTAAAGATAATTCCTCAACCTTCTGCTTCGACGTTTCCATGAGCACCTTTAGCGCCTAGGCAGATCGGCATGTCTGCAAGGATGGGTGCAGACAGTTGTCCGCTGTGCTCTAAGCCAGCTCCAGCCTGGAAGTTGTTTGGCCTGTTTAATGCAAGACTCTACCTGCTGCATTGTTCTTTGAGGGCAGAGTTATACATTAGCGTGTCTAAATGGCTTCCAGGTCCAAACTGGCTTGCTGGTGGAAAACGCGGGTGGAGCTTGCATGTATCTGTCTGAATGCATCCATGTAGATGTGTCCGTGGCGTTTGTTCCAGCTGGATGTGGGAGCCCAACATGAAGAGCAAACTGTAGATTCCTGGCTGCCAATCAGTGAGTCAGATTGTGCTGGGAGCCAGAAACTCCTGCAGCTTATACGCTTAAAGGCAAAATTACGGAACCAGAATAGCTGTAACCACTGTAGGAGAAGCAAGTGTATGTCTCTCTCTCGGCCTGCATCAGTAGATATGAAGTATGCATTATTAGCTTAGCAATTCTGTTATTTTTTGATTATTTTTAATATAACAAAATGAAATGCTTTTGAACAGGGCTCGGCTCCTAATTGTAATGGAGATGATGGAAGGGGGAGAGCTATTTCACAGAATCAGCCAGCACCGGCACTTTACTGAGAAGCAAGCAAGCCAAGTAACAAAGCAGGCAAGTTAACACCCATGTATAAGCAAATCCATGAATGATAATGGCTAAAGTATTTAACAATTTCTTGGGGTGGGGGGGTGGGAAAAAAGGAAGCTAAAATAATCCTCAGTTCTGATCCGATGATCATTGCCTGCTTTGTTATAACCTGACAATGCCAAAGTTTTAATAGAAGCAAAAAATTTGAAGGTGTGGGCTAGTTCTTCTGGGTTGGGAACCTGGTGTCTCTGCTGTCCTTAGCAATGGTTTTCCTAACCTGGTCTACAGAACACTTCACCTCTTTTCTTGCACAGTCTTCCTGCTGTATCCCTCGCTGCTGTTCTAAAAGTGTTACCTCCGACAGTCCACAGGCGCTCGCCAGACCCCGCGTGGCTCCTGAGCTCCAGTTTGAGAGTTGCTCTTGGCCATGACACAGACTTGGCGTTTCTCTCACCTCTCGGGCAGGGCAGCAGACAATACTGTACATGTGTCCTGGGCCAGTGGTTTTCAAGCTGGGTTCTGTATTTGGTTTTATGGAAGTCCTGCCTATCATGGAAGATAACAAGAGGAATGTACCACTGTAGCACATGTGTTCTGTGCTGTTTGTTCGGATGTCACTTTTCCCCTCTCCATTTCTCTACGCAACTCACTCTTAAATACTGTGTTTTATAGCCTCCACAGTATTTATTACTAGAGGTTTTGGTGTCCATCAGGCCCTTGGTTGCTTAGCAGTGCCTGTAGCTTATACCCTGCTAGAGTAGGCAGGATGATGAAGCAGAAGGGCCTCCATGAGATTCAGTGCAGGGATCCCCAGTGTCAATTCCTCTCAGTTCTGGGGTGAACTTGTCCCCTTTCACTTCAGGAGTGACTTGTGGTGCCCAGTCAGAAAGCTTGGATTAACGGGAGGGTTGCAGGAAAGATGGTATGGCTGTATGTTGTGATAGCCACGGCAGAGGACCGGCAGGTTGCTGTAAGGAACCACAAGGCAGAAGGATCTTGCTGTCAAAATGACTGAGCTCTTCTGCATGGGAATTGGCACCGTGGCATGAAATCCGAGGGCTGGAGTTGCCACCATTTGCTTCTTGCAGAGGTTATATTGGCATTCCCAACAAAAGATACACAAACTGTAGGCGAAAGGCTATACTGGAGATACTAATCAGTCAATGTCCTGCTCCTACACCAGTGATGGCTGCAGTGAATAGAGGAAAGTAAACATGAGACAAGATATTACAGCATTTGTCATAAATTGATGTGACTGTTTATGAATATATCCATATCCTGAGCACTTGCTTCCCCCTAAGCTGGGGAGATAATGTTTGATACGGGGGCAAAAAAGAGGGCCAAATCATTTCATCTTACTTTTCTGTCTTGTGCTTTGACTTGTTTCTGATGAAATGCTAATTGTGCCGTTACCTTTTTGGTTTCATCCAACAAAGAAATTAGGTGGAAGTACAGAATTATTCTTGGTGGCTTGTTTTCATGTCCTTTGGGCCATTTGATGTTGACAATGCAAGGGAGTCGCCAGGATTAACAAGTTGGGAAGATCTTTTAAAACTGTACCAAAAGACAAGATCTCTGAATTGAATTCTGACTGTGTGTGCACTTGGGTTGCTCGTGTCCCAAGTAACTCTTTGCTTTAATGTTTATACAAATGAAGTTTGAAAGCAATGTTAAAGTCTGATTCTTTCATCTAGTGGTTCTTCATCATTGTCTTGAGCTACAGGTCTTAGTTCCTTGTACCCAGTAATAGTTAAAAACTTGTCACAAAGCTACCTCATTTTCTCCGGGAATGTGTTTGTATTTGTTTCTGAGCTAAGTTAACACTGAAGTTCTCTTGTCACAGTAATTTGCAGTCTTCTAAGGACTCAGCGCTTCGCCCAGGGTGCTGTGGTTGGGTAGGATCCTACAGAAGGCAATAGGAATACTTTCAAATAAGGGTCCTGTGGCTTTGCCTTACCTTTGTTTCAGTAATGCTGTTTAAGTATTGATGCTTTGGTTTTTCTTTAAACGAATTGCACTTTCAAATGTACAGTCTGTGGAACTTTTGTGACTGGGTTACAGGTTTCTAAACCACAGCAGTGTAAGAAGCTGTCTTTGAAAGAATCAAGTCATGCATTTCTGTGTAATATCCCATGAAATGAGTAAATCGCAGGCAGTACCGTCAAGAATTAAAGACAACTGCCTGAATGTTGTCTCTTAAGTCAGTAATGAGTGCAATAAAATATTCACTGAAATATTGAAGCAAGAGCTTGCTGTTGACTGTTAAAACAGAATGTCATTGCCGGAGAGCGTGCAAGCAAGCGTAGTGACCTTGTAGGCCTAGCGCAGCGTATAAAAGGACACTGTCATGATCTGTTTCACTTCTGGGGGGCTAATAATGCCCAGTTTGTCAAACTAAGGTGGTTGGGAAGCCTAATACAACTTAGCTTTTATTTTCTGTTTGCTTTGAGTGAAATGCAAACTGAATAGCTTGCTGGGTTTCGTCTCCCAGTCGTCCCTTTACTGCACTGCTGCGCAGTATGGCCAGGCTTGTCTTAACTCAGAATTGTACCCACATGGAGTGGAAACGTTTGGGGTCTAAGCTATGTTGGCAATGTCCTTTTTAAAGCTCAAATAACTGTCCAAGCTAAAGGAGGATTTCTGTAATTGTAGTTGATTTATTGTGCCCTTTTTCAGATAGCTTTGGCTTTGCAGCATTGCCACTCACTAAACATTGCACATAGAGACCTCAAGCCTGAGAATCTCCTCTTCAAGGATAACTCTCTGGTAAGATGAAGACTTGGTATTCTTTGTTTACTGCTGAATTCTGTAAAGCGGCTCAATGGTGATTTTTCAGAATAGTTGTAAAATGACACGAATGCAATGGTTTGGTGACAAAAATTAATGACCTTTTTTGACTTTGGGCTTTTCCATACTCTCATCTGCTTGGAGTACAGGCTGTCCATGCTGCTGCTGTTAAATATGGGTCAGGTTCTCCACCTCAACGTGGAATCTTGCTTTGCTGAGGAGATGATCTGCTCTGCCACGTTTCCTCCCTAGGTGTCATCAGAATGTTCTTACATGCGTTATAGGTGCTTTGCTGTATCCGAGCACTTGCCTGTTTCTTCTCCTGCTCATAACCATGCTGCGTATGCAGTGACCCCCCTACAATGTGCTTAGTGCTTTCCAAACCTAAGAGGGGTACAGCTTTTGACCCAGAGCACCCAGGAAAACAAAAGTGATTGTTTCAAAGATGAGTTTATGGCTTTTTAGCTGCGTTGTGGAACAGTAAGGGTATAAATACAAGAGAGGAGTACATGTGGCAAAGGTAAGATGAGTACAAGGCGAGAAATATGTATTAGAAGAGCCGATACAATGAGATTTTGTAATGAAGCCTCTTCTCCTTGTTTTAGGACGCACCTGTTAAATTGTGTGACTTTGGATTTGCCAAAGTAGACCAAGGTGACTTGATGACACCACAGTTCACTCCATATTACGTAGCACCTCAGGTAACAAACAATTACAGTTCCAGGCTAAAGGGGAATCGTGATCTTTATTGCCTGTGCCTCCATAAACACGTCATTTTAAAAACCTTTGCTGCCTGATGAAGGGTTCCTGGGCAAAGGACTCTTGAGTAATTGTATAGTAGCCACCTTTCAAGATGGAGTGCCACAGCGATCTATTGATTACAGCAGGAGATCGTGAGGCAAACTTCCCAGACTCTGTTGCACTGACCTGTTGCTGATGCCTCCTGACTCTCCCAGGCCTGACTCCCACTGGTGAGACTACTCCAGGATTTTGACAACTGGCCTTCAACTGCATTAAAGCAGTTGATTTGGAAAAGTCCCTGCTTCATGATCCGTCTTCCAGCTCAGGCTCATTCAAGATTACCTTAAAAAGGACTATGGTGAAACAAAAAGGTTCTGTAAAGGCAATTGCTCAAAAGGAGGGCAGTGCCAGAGGGTTACCCAGTCACCTTGGCTTGGCCCCCTTGTCCGTGTGCATTGAGACATAATCTATAACTGCAGACAGGCTGGCTTTTGTAGTGCTGCTTTCCCCACTCTCTTTTGTGCTTTGTGTTGGAGTCCTAAAGAAAATGAAAAGAAAATTGCAGGTAGATATTTAATTGCAGTACTGGGCATGTCGGCAGCCTTCAATGACTAGGAAGAGAAATTGCAGAGATCAGACCGTGCAGCTGCAGCCCTGAAAATGCCTCCTCAGCTGGAGCCTGCTGTGCTACAGACAGGGGTTATAAAATAAGTGAACTACCAACCCCTTAGAAAGATTTTCCTGAGCATATTTAAACTGAGATTTTTGTAGAAACCCAGAAACACAGATTGGGTCAGCAAGGGACAGATTTGATGTGATTTGTTCATGGGAGAGGCAAAAAGGGACCATCTCTGGAGGGAGGGTTAGCCTCCAAACACACTTTAGGTTTTAGTTCCAAAGCATGGAGGCGTTAGAGGTTTTGAACAAAATCAGTGTGAGCAATTGCGTTAATTCAGGCAAAAATGGAGTTTTCATCCAAAGCAGCAAAATATTTTAGCTGGAATAAGTCCACCGAATGAAAAAACATCAGGCGTCTTTGGCATAGGCATTGCAGTTTGTAGTGCCTGTAGTTGAGATGTGGTTTGCATTATTTTTTTTTTTTTTTCCCTCTCATGGCAACAGGTATTGGAGGCACAAAGACGGCATCAGAAAGAAAAATCTGGTATTATCCCCACCTCTCCAACACCTTACACTTATAACAAGGTAAGCTATGAAACAGCCCACAAGTCAATAACTTTAAAGCGCAGTGTTTTCCCCCAACCGCCTCCCCGATGTCTCTGCTGTAGAAGCAGTCTGTAGACACAGTTTATCACCTAAGGCAATGAACTTTATTGCCCTGAAATTACACACTTATGCCCAGGAGCAATAAAGTTGTTCTGATCTTTGTGACAGGAATACACCTAACTAGCCAAATCTCTAACACTTGAGCAAAAAGCAGGATCTACAGGAAACAGCAGCGAAACGTCGCGTTGCTTGCTGTTTTGTCTACACCTGCATTTTCAGCTGTAAGGAAGTAGTATCTTTGGCGCTGTATTTCTCGAAAGTGTGGTTCCTTTGGCTTTTCTAAAAGGAGCAGCCAGGTATACGGGGCTATTTCTCCCCTTAAATGTATTGCGTTCAGACCAGGTCTCATTCAGCTGAACTGGCAAATTAGAAGATAATGATCTGTGCAGGTAGCTGTCTTTCTTAGTTTAGAAGTGACACACTAAAAGGCACTGCTGGTGCTGTGCTCTTTCTGATAGAGCGAATAATGAAATGCACGCTTGGTCCCAGCCTAATTAATGATCCTCTAATTAAAGGAAAAAATATGCGAACACTGTTAAAGGAGCATTAAATATTAACAAGAACTTGTTAATTTGGAGAGAGTAGAATGATTCTGCTGGAGTGTGACCGCGTGGGAAGCTTTTTCACCTCCGCAAGAGGCTGGTTCAAAGGAAACTTCTGTCATGCTGTCAGCCAGAGTTTCTGGATGTGCAAAGCACTCTTCAGGCTGCCTTGTTCAGGGAGCTGTGGCGGTACCTTGTCTGTACTAGGGATCTTCTGCAAGATGGCCCATAGTGTATTGTGCTGTCTGTAGCAGTAGCCATGGGCGATAACAACCCCTGCTAGAGTCCTGTAAAGTGTTGGCAGAAAGTGGCCTGAAAGGTTGCACTCCTTTTTGGTCATTCCAAAACATTTTCCTCTGTATTATCATCAGTGTCCCCTGTTGGCTTGGCAGTGTTTGAACCACTGAGTGTTTTTCTTTCAATGTCAGTTTTGATTAGTTAGCTGGTTTCTGATTGCAGTGCTAAGTATCTACACTGATTCCAGTTTTAAGGATGGTTGTTCAACCTACCACGTGCTGGAGGGAGTAGTTTGGTATATAGTACTATGTTTTAGTAGCCTTCTGTAGAGAGCTAAAGCAAAGAGGGGCAGAGATAACTCTCACCGAATTAGTCTGCATGGGTTTCCTAATCATGACTCTGCTCTCTTCAGGGTTATGATTATCTGTTTTCCATCCTGGAGAAACAGCTTGATGATCAAAGACTGACACTTCTTATAAAAAGAGTTCTCAGGCAGGTGCCAACAGTGTTTTCAATACAGAGTTTCTTCTGCCCTCTCTCGTGTGAACCCCAGCCACAGGGAAAGTTGTTTTTTTACAAATTTTTCAAGTCTTGCAAGGCTCGAGAACTCCACTTCTGTGGATTGAAGCAGGTTAGCTCTCCAGGAACAGCGCTCTCCAAGGGATGTCCCTCTCTTTTGTTGTAAAAGGGTAGATGCAGTTCCAGAGACACCTAGGAGTGGTTGCTCGCTGTTCATGTTGGTAACAGTCTGACGGCCCTTTTGTTCTTTTAATGAACCAAAGAGCCCTGGCCACGGCACCTGAAGCAAAATATGGGCTGTGTTCTTGAAAACAGATACCAACTGGAGTTAACTCACATACTGGCAAGGTTCAGCTGCCCCGATCTTCTGGGATTTAGAGTGTGATGCAGTGATTTTGTTTTCATGTTTCCTTTAAAGAATTGATCGGTCACTCTGAACTGCTTTCAGCCATGGTGGCACTAACTGGAAAGGCTGCTGAAAGAAGCAGCCTCATCCTTACCTTGCCAAGCGTGACTCACTGCAAAAGCAGCATCTGGCGTACGCCTCGTTCCCCAAAATAGACTGTGATAAACTCCCAGGTACGCTGTCCTTCCACAGCCATTCAGAGCCAGAGTGGAAATGCCTGTGATCCACCCTCATGATCAGCAGCAATATCCCACAGATTTAAATTGGAGAAAAAACCACACGTCTTTGATTCCCTGAGTATTTTTATTAAGCTGTGCATGCATTGGATCAAACATAAGTGTATATGTCATGGCTGGAGGGGGTTGACTCTTGAGAAATAGAATCTGAGAACCATATCCATGAGGAATTTAGACACCTGTTTCCTGCTTACATGCCTAAAGTCCCACTAATTTCAGTAGAAATTATCTCCGGTCAATGGAAAAATGATGAGAATTTAGGTACCTAAATAGAAATTTAGACTTCTAGAGCCATCTGAGATTGGCCTAAACGACTTGCTGAAAAGCATACATATGTGGGGTAATTCCCTGAAGTTTCTTTCATTATCAGCGTCCACACATTTTGTGGAAGTCAAAAGACAAGGGTAGGATTTAATGATCTGTATGTGCAGATCTAGGTGTATTCCCTCCGGAAGGAAACAGTCTCACCTTTGAGGGGCCCTTCCTGGGTTGGTGTCAATCCAGTCAAAAAACAGTTATTGGAGTCAGGGATTCTGTGTTTGCTGAGCTCATCTGTGCAGCTTCATGAACACTGCTGCTGTTCTCCAAATCTGCCCTTGCGTGTCTTTCCACGGTCACCTGGACCTGGCTGGAGCTCAGGCTTCTGCTTACTCTTGGCTATGTGTTCCCATCCATCCTTGTGCTGGCATGAACCTTTGGGAGTCCCCTGGAGGACTGATAGGGCTGGAAACCAAGCCAGGAAAAATAAATTATTAGCTCTCCAAATTCTAGTGTTGGCCCAAAAGAAATAATGGGAATGGATGGCCAGGGTCAGAGCAGGTCCCCAACCTGCACCATGCCATAACCAAGTGATAACAGAGCTGTATCCTTAAGGATATGGTCCTACAGAAGCTTGAACTGAGGTCTGGGCTGTTATGGTACTCTTCCCTTCTTCCCGAGTAGGGTCTGTCTTGCCTGAGTGCACAGAGATCCAGAAGGGGAATAGATCTGGCTTTCAGCTTCTTTGCTGAGCTGGTTTTTTTGGCTGGATCCACCTCCTGGATGAACTTCTGTGTCACACCAGCAGCAGGGGAGGGAGCTGCAGGCTGGGGTGGGAGCGCAGCGTAAGCAGCCGTGAAATACCACGCCTGGCTTTCTGAAGCTGCTTCATCTGTGGCTTTCAGGACGGGTATTTTTCATTACAGACCTCTCTGATTAAGTATCTCTGCTAGCTTGTTTGTTTGATGGTGTTGCTTTTTTTAGTCTCGCATTCTAAAAAATGACTGTATTCTGTTTTATGTTCTGATATTGAGACTAGGATTCAAATATCCCGAGAGATGTAATAAATGCCCAGCTTGCTCACGCCTCTGACGCGCTGGCTGTTTCCATACGATTTACCATTGCATAGCACAGCGTTACAGGATCGCTTTCTGTAAACAAGCTACTTTTTGGTACTGGAAGTAGTTTAGCTTGGCAGCATGGAGTTACCTTGTGCTTACACATTTGCCATATTTATCCGTGAAGGTCCTCAGATGGACCTTTAGGAGGAGGCTGAGCTGCGTTTCTGTTTTCTTAGGGAATCACATAGAACTTTTAACATAGCTACACCACTGCTTGCTGCAAATTGCGCCCCAAAGTGATCATTTCCTTGCTTTCAGAGCTGTGACTTGTGGTCCCTGGGTGTCATTATTTACGTGATGCTGTGTGGATACCCTCCGTTTTACTCCAAACACCATAGTCGGACAATTCCAAAGGACATGCGGAAAAAGATCATGACAGGAAGTTTTGAATTTCCAGAGGAAGAGTGGAGCCAGATCTCAGAAATGGCGAAAGACATTGTGCGAAAGTGAGTCAGTGGAGGAAAATGTTGTATTGCTCTTTGCTTATATTAAGAAATTGGAAAATCACTTCAAAGTGCATTATCACAGAGGGCTCATCTTTCCAAAGGCGGGAGGGAATGGTCTGCAGCACGTACAGCTAAAAAATTTTCTATCCTATTCAGCACAAATGAAGTCTGGTAAATATTTTTCTTTCCCTCTCTTTTTTTTTTTTTTTTTTTTTTTTTTTTTTTTTTCTCCTCCCCAACTGTTGTGTTCAATTTTCAATGTCTCCTGTCCCTGAAGTTGCTAGAGTACGTTGTGCGTTTAGTCCTTAAGGTCTAAGCTCCTGTTAAAATCAGGGGGCGTTTAGGTAGCGTAATAGGATCTGGTAAATCTGTCCCTTAAAACCCTGTGCACATAATATACAGTCTAAAAGGAGTCAAGAGAGAGGCATGGAAAGGGAGGTTAAGATCCATCACAAGGTGTCAGGCTATGAGCTAAGGTTTTGCATCGATATTTTGTTCCAGATGCTAACGGAAACTTCTTCATGCAATGCACATCTCAATTGCAAATGTTTCGAAGACTGTGATCCCATGGTCCTGTTTGAAAGCGAGAATGCGGCACTGATTAGGTCTTGACCTCACTTATGTTTTTAAAATGTGAGAGAGACTTACTGCCTTTGCTTGCATCACCAGAGGAACTGGAAGGATAAAAGCAACATAAATAGGGAAAAAAAAAAAATCAATCTGTTAAACAATTTTGAACTGTCACTGTCTCCTCTGCCATACTGTAAAATCTCCAAGGATTTAGTGTTGTTTGGAAAGGGTGCGGGGACCTGTTTATAGCAGTGCCAGAGAACCCACAACCTTTCGCCAAATAAACTGCAGATTACGTTGCAGTGAAACTTCCGCTTATGCCAAGGTCAACTCTTTATTCTCATTCAGGAGCTCCACAGTCAATAGGTTTCATTGCCTTTTAAAATGGCCGTGAAACTCAGCTCACAGAACGTTGTTAGCTGGATTCAGTTCACTTAGTTCCCTCGCTAACGTTATCAGGTCTCCCTTTCCTGCTTGTCTCGTCCTGCCAGTGAGTCTGAATCTGTGTTTATGGTGCAGGAATACATTTAGACTTTATAGAATTGTGGATAAGTTTACATTTTATTCATGTAGACTGCTACTCATTTGGAGTCTTGCTTCTGGAGGTCATATTTGGCATTCAAGCAGCTGCTGCCTTTCAAGCATGTTGAGCTGATTTCTGACCTCAAGCTTTATGAGCTGGAGTGCTTGATAATAGGTTCCGACTTTGAAAACCTGTGGAAAAGGAATGCATGTGTCTTGGGTCTTGTATTAAAACTGAACTTAGGACCTGTTAGGCAGCGTGGCCTTGCAAGTGAAATTTATGAGCTAGCCTGTGGTCCTGCTGACATTTTGTACAAGTCATTTCCACTTTCTTGGTACATTAAACAATTCTGCTTTGCAGCCAGGAAGCTGATTTAGAGTATTGTCTAAGAAAGTGTGACAAACTCATCAAATCATTCTGTTTCTAATTTAAACTCTTGGGAGAACTTGTCAGCACTCTGTGTGAAATTCTACTTTTTTTTAATTAAACAGTTGTGGTTATCATGAGAACATGAGTTTATCCGCCAAATCTCTTCCCAGGGTTTCGTTCTAGTAAAATTTAATTCCATGGAGTTTTCAGAGGTAAAGTTCCAGAATAAAGTTCCTTTTTATTTGGAGGTGCTGTAGCCTGCCAAAGTGTCTGTTATTTGAGGCTTTTGCAGGGGGAGAAAAGCTGAGGTTGCATGGTGAAAGCAGTTAATTCAGCAAATTCAGCTTTCCAATTTCAAAGCTTTGCCTTACTTCACCATGCCCAAAGTCCTTGGTATGAGTGTAGACCATTATGTGGATGAGCTCTAGATGTGCATTTCCAGAGGGTGTCGGTCTGGATCGTTTCCAGTTCATCTGGAAGATAATTTCCCATCTGGGAGGATGTGAATATGGAGTTCAGCGGTACACAAGTGTTATTAAAATGGCCTTCAGCGCCTTTGTTTTACACTGAGTTGCTGAATATAACTGAATGAGCTGTGATAGCATTAAAATATCACCGCAGTGAGGGTCAGTGAAGCTGGTAGAAAGTCAGACTGCTTTTGAGTCAGCTTAGTGTTGTAGTTGTTAGGAGGAGTTTCTTTTTTTGGCCTCTCTTAATGTTTAGAGATTGCTAAGTGCTCTGATCCCAGACAGAGCAGCACATTGTAAATCAACAAAGACCTCTTTATGGACTGATTGATTCCTCTCCCAGGCTGCTGAAGGTCAAACCTGAGGAACGGCTGACCATTGAAGGTGTGCTGGACCATCCCTGGCTCAACTCCACCGAGGCACTCGATAACATCCTGCCCTCTGCCCAGCTGATGATGGACAAGGTCTAAACAACATTTTATTCTATCAAGAATGTTGCGTAGAGGAGTTGGGTGGCTCTTGGGTGGTTTGAGTGGTCTCTATCACGTGGTGTTATGCAGATGGAATGCTCCCCTTCTGCCTTAATGAGAGCCTGAGATCTTTGTAAGAAAATGGAAATGGTTCCATTTGAAATTTGGGCTAGGAGAAGATGCTGCAAGATTGACGGTAAAGAACAGCCATGTGCTAACAAGTAGAGAACAGAGTATGGCCGTAAGCATGCCTGAGGACTCTTCTGTAGGTCCTTCCTCTTATTTTTTTTTTCCCCCCATGTTTTATACCTGACTGCAGCTATGACCTCATGAATTAGCAGCAAATGAATTGCCCTTCTCGCTTCATTTAAACTCTGCTCAAAGAGGAGTTCAGTCAGCATTCTTGAGCTTGCGAACACGAGAAGTAGAGAAGATCCTTTGTCCTATTCAGCCCCTGTGAGGTCAGGATATATTGTCCCACAGTCAATGTCTGGCATAATGCAAGCCTGAATTTTGTTACGCATCTCTGAAATAAATAGGATTTTGGTGCCTTTTTTTTTTTTTTTGTCGATGGCTAATGTTATCCATATATTGTTCTTCAATACACAAAGCAGCTAGCTAAAACATCAAGTGCAACTCTCTTCATTCCAGGCAATGGTCGCAGGGATACAACAGGCTCATGCAGAACAGCTTGCGAACATGAGAATCCAAGACCTCAAAGTCAGTCTCAAACCCCTTCACTCCGTCAACAACCCAATCCTGCGCAAAAGGAAATTACTGGGGTAACTCTCTAAAGCTGTTTTTGAAAGGCCAAAATGGAGGCAGCCGTGATGCCAGGAGAATGAATTTAAGCATGTTATGGGTTCATTCAGTTGTAACCAAGCTCCTGGATTTCTGATTTGGTTAACATGCTCTTCGTGCTGAAGTGGGTAGTCGGAGTCAAGTAATGCTTGCGCAGTA
Organism: Egretta garzetta; assembly: GCF_000687185.1. Lineage (NCBI taxonomy): Eukaryota > Metazoa > Chordata > Aves > Pelecaniformes > Ardeidae > Egretta > Egretta garzetta. The sequence continues at coordinate 795,593 of NW_009258275.1, read as the reverse complement.
TGTTGTGTCTTCCAAGATACGCCAGTGAGGGCAGGGAGGAGATTGGGTAGTGTTATTATCTTGTACAGGGAGCAGAACTGATCCATTATGAGAACATGGCTCACACATTGAGCAAGGTAGGGCAAACTAGGAGAAAGAATTCCATTATTTTTTTCTGATCTTGATATTTATTTACTGAAAAAATCTCTTTGTTTGAGTTACCTATCTGAAAAATAGGATAATGCATCTTAGGATTACCCTTACTTGAATGAATTTAAAGGAATATTTATTTTTCTTCATATTTAAAGTGGTCTGATAATGCAGGACATTGTTACAATTAATGCTATATCTAGCTCCGAGTCTGAGCTTTCCAGAGAGTGAAAGAGAGCATTATACTGGTGCAGTTATGCAACGAGTAACGGACTTGAGTTGCATTCAAATTGTAATTGTTTCCTCCTTGTTCTTTTGCAGCACTAAGCCAAAGGATGGTGTTTATATCCATGACCCGGAGAATGGAAGTAACGATTCCAACGTGGCTCTGGAAAAGCTCAGAGATGTCATCGCTCAGTGCATTCTACCGCAGGCTGGTAAAGGTTGCCACTTTTAAGAAAATTACGTTCCTAAACGTGCAAGACGCTGACTTTTTACTGTGCCTCAAGATCAGTCTGTGTCAAGTAATGAGGGAGGATAAGGAAAACTCCTGTTGTCCTAGTCAGCCTCAAGAGGAAGGCGTTGTCTGTGGACTGTAATTTTGGTGCATGCCTAATATTAGTGCCAGCAGTGGCATGCGGAGCTGTTTAAAGTAACTTTCAAAGAGGAGCGTCTGCTTTCGGATGGATTTCCTAGTTTGCGTGAGGCGAGGAGGAATAACTGGCCATAGTGTTTACTGAAGCTCTGAATGTTGCTGCGGGGCAGAATGACAAACCTCCTGTTTATCTTTGTTCTAAACAGGAGAGAATGAAGATGAGAAGCTGAATGAAGTGATGCAGGAGGCGTGGAAGTATAATCGAGAGTGTAAGTTGCTGAGGGACACTCTTCAGAGCTTCAGCTGGAATGGTGAGGAACTCTTTCGTTTCCGTGGAGAGTGGTGCTAATGCTGGGTGAAAGCGGGGAAGCAGTGACCTTCTTATATGGAAATGGAGACAAAATTCTTGAATTTGTGGCAAACTGACTTAGGTTTTGACACTGGTTTAGCCCAGCTGCCCACATGGATGCTCTAGAAATTAGGTTGAAAATTCTGCTTTAAAATTTCTATTTGAGGTTCAGGGTAGAGTTTTCAAAGGCACCGAGTCATGAATAAACATAACAGCCCGGGTGGATCATTGCTTTAGAAACCGCTTTTGGTGTTTTTGCTGGTTTCCTTCTGGCTGTTTGTTACCCTCATTCTGCTGGAGGCTGCTGCCCTCATCTACGTCAGCGCAGCATCTCTTCTGCTGAGTTTGTATAGGAAACAGAATTCAGCTAGGGCAGCTGCCTTGGGAGTGTGCAGAGGGCTCCTTGACAAAACAGGGTGGCAGAGGTGTCAGCCCCCAGAGCAGATGCTGAGGGGACCAGGGGCATCAATCAGGTTGACAAGGGCTTGGCCTCTTCCCTTGTTCTGCTGGTTGGTTTTAATTTAAGTTTTTAAGCGCTCAATTTTTTTTTTAATGGAAGTAGAGACCATAACTCATTTTGGTTCCCTTATGAACGTTGTCCTGTGTTTGTGTGAAGCCTTGTTTTGTGTTCAGTCAGTGTATGGCTCCAGCTGGGATGGCTTTCCTCCTTGTGCCCTGCACCAGCTGACTACCTGTTCTTCTCTTTTCAGGCAGAGGATTCACGGATAAAGTGGATCGACTAAAACTGGCAGAAATAGTAAAACAAGTTATCGAAGAGCAGACAAACTCCCATGACTCTCAATAGCTGGAGCTTCTTAATCTTATTTTTTTTACCATTTAAGATTTATTCTTTAACTGTAAAAAGTATTTTTATGTAAATTAATAAATCATAATTATTTCATTAAATTTCCATACTGCTTGAAAATGCTGTATAGTTGTAGATACAAAAAAATCATTGGTACTGTAATATTTTTTTAAAACTCAGTTCCTTGAGGTATATATGATCACTTATGTACTGTTAATCATGAGTCCCCCCTGATGGGGCAAATTACATTGTTAAAGACCGTTCTTTTTCTTAATAACCAGTTGCAGAAGCTGCCTTCCATCTGCTATACGTACAGCCAGCTGCAATGACTATGTATGTGAACGAGACAGCCACAGTTTCTCAACACCCTGCTCAGTAAGTACTTGAAGCAAGTGCTGTGAAACACAAACTTCATAGCTACCCTTTGCGCCTAAATTCTGAGTCTTTATATAGAGGCAACTAAATAGCCTTCCGTTTCGCTAGATGACCCGAGCGCCACGCTTGGCCTTGCCAAGGGCACCTGAGTCCATATGCTTGCTGTGTTTTTCAGTTCTGATCAGTAGCTCTTTTTTTTTTTTTTTTTTTCTTATTCTTCTTCCCCATCTTCCTCTAGACCTTCTTTAAGGCTTAACGCTCTTTTTTTCTTCTTTTCCCCATCTTCCTCAGACCTTTTTTAAGGCTGAATTGGCCATTCAGCATAAGACTCCTCTTCTTATCATATTGTCCAACAGCAGAATTTAAGAATGTTCTAGTTACTTATGTACAAGTTATTTTTATTTTCACGGTGGGATCTTCTATGGGCAATGATAAGCGTGGGGCTCATTTGTTTCAGCCCCAGATCAGCAGTTGTGTGTGTTCCACCCACGTCCTCCATTCTTTCCTTTCTAGAAGATCCAACACTTGGTTTCGAACTTGTCCTCTTGTTTGAAAGAGATCATCCTGGCAAGGGTCATAGTGCTGCTGTGTGAATCCGCCGGTGATCCTTCTCTTGTGTCACCCTCCGGAGTCCAAGCTCCCCATCTCTTTGATGCCTTCGAGCTCCTCCTGGGGGAGCAACAGACACAGGGCTGCTCCTTGACACACTGATGCTGCCTGGACCATGAGGCTGCCCAGGGCAGATTCTTACACTAGTCTGGAACATTGGCTCCAAAAGCTGCTTTTTTAATCTTAATTAAACAAACGAATGAGAAGAATCTGTACATATTTCTAGTTTTCTACCTTCTGACGCTTTTCTTTCTTTTGAGACTGGTCGAAGGCTTTTTATAGAGATATTTTGGTACTAAACCCGTGCAGACGTTGAATGAGTTTGGTCTGCAGACTGAAGTGCCAATTCAGGGCTATTAGTAATGACTCTTGAACATTATTGTTGTATTTCATAGCTCATTAACTTTGGGTTTACATTTACAAACCTGAGCCATGAATCTCCCAATTTACTCTTACGGCAGTCCAGCCTTCTTCTTTTTTGTCTTTTTTCTATACCAGACTTCCTTGCAACCTTTTGCTTGGATGGCAAACCAGTGTCTGACTCTTTCTATACAATTTTGTAAGCAGTGACTTAGTTTTTCTACATGAAGGAGATGCTTCGTTTCCCATTCTTCGTCAGCACCTTGTCAGCTTTCTTTTAATCCTGTTGATAGTTTTCCAATGCCTGATTTGTTGCAGAGTAAGAACCACAGTCCCCAGTTAACCATCACTTTCTCTGATGGAAACAGGGAGTTTCTGCGTACAGCCAGAATTGTACCTCTGCCGCTACGTGGCACGTTTGTGCACTGACATCTATCGATGACAACGGTAGGGAATTAGCAAGAGACAAGAGTTATTTGTCGGTTCTTGGTAGTATCAGTGAGTTTGCAGGCCCTATATGCATTTCTGTCCTTGTCCTAAATTCGAGGTTATGTCAACATCCACGCAATCTCTAAATGTAACAGATAATTTCCTTTTTAACTGGAAAGACGTGCTTTTTTCTGAGAAACCTCATTGTATTGGAACTTGATGGCAAATAGAGAAATAAGCAAGGAAATCACCTTTATTGGAATGGGAGTGCAAAAAATTCCCCACAAAAGCACTTTGCAACTCCGCCCTCCAAGGAGGCAAATACTCGGGCGGTTTCTTGAGGGTCAGAACCTGTGAGCAGAAAAATGGATCTGGTTGTAACTACTCTCGCAGCCAAGGCACCGCGGTCAGCAGAGCCTACCGCCACGCCACAGCCCGATACGACCCAAGCGCCCTGTGCGCAGCTTGGGGGTGTAACACACTGGGACCTACTTTTTATCTCTGGCAGGTTGCTCTAGCGTTCGAGATGACGGTAGCAGGGCTCGTATGCCGCTGTGTAGCCGTCTGTAGGAGATGGCTTCAGCCCGTTTCTGCGGTACCAGCCCACGTTTGGTACAGCGGGGAGCACCTTGGGGTGCTGCTGCTCGCCGACATCCACGGCAGCTCAGAAGTAGGCAGAGACCTGACGGTGCGTTACGTCCCTTCGTGGTCCCTTAACTTACACAACCGAATAATTTCAAGCTGTCACTGATAGTGAGGTGGGTACAGCTGCGACTGACAGTGAGATGTTTTTAGCGTCTGGAGGGAAGTCAACTTTCTAAGGGCTTTTGTGAATAAGGAACTGCTTTTTATGGATTTAGTATGGATTTTATTGTCCGTATAAACAAGAGTGGCGTGATCCAAAACGGAGGGAGGGAGGGACAGATTAAGAACACACAAATTTGCAGATTCAAGGTCAAATGGTTTTATTTCTATGGGAAAGTTGATTATTTTACTCTTTAAAAAGTTACGTTTTAGATTTCAAAATTAAATACGCTTTAATGGATTCATTTACGTATTTTTAAAGTAGTATTTTACTTTTGCCTTCCTGTGTTTTTTATTTTTCCGTTGACATAAATGCAAGATACCTTGTCTTGGTTAGGTAAGGTTTTAGTTGGTAATAAATCTACTGAACCTTTATAGCAGACTGTGAATATTGTAAATACCTTGAGGTGGAAGGGTCATATGGGATCAAAGACGACATTCGTTGTACAAACACTAAGAGGATATGAGAAAGCTCTGTAGGGGGTTTGGTTTTTGGGTTTGTTTTTTTTTTTTTAGAATTTTATTTAAGAGAAAAATCTCTGAAATCATTTGACCTTTCCAAAATTTTGTGTATATCTGACTTCTCCTGTGACTTATTTTAAGATATATATATATATAAAAAAGTTAGAAGAACTTGACTAGGCAAAAGAGTTTTTGATTGGAAATAGCAATGTGTCAAAGTTTTGCTGTCATTACTTCAGGTTTTTCTGTTGGAAATCTGTCCTCATATGCCACGTTTAACTTCTGTGTATTAAAATGTTTTCATTTCTCCTTTTCAGTGTTATCTGTAATATGTTAGTTTATTTTGGATCAGTATTATATTGTAAATATTACGCATCGGTGTATATAAATGATTTTACTAAACTTAAAAGTTACTGGCTGCTTTTGTTTGGTTTCCAAGCTCCTCCCTGGAATACAGAGGGGAGGAAGGAGAGCCCTGGCCGGAGGGCACGGCACCGCAGACCTCTCCCCGTGCTCAGCCCTCCATCCCGCCTGCCTTGCAGAGGTGAAGAAGCGCTTTGCTTTGTGTTTTGCAGGAGTGCTGGGAGGGTTTGAGATGAACGAATGACTGTCGGGATAGGCTGGATAAAGCCCTAGAAAATGGGGTGCTCTGCCTGGCAACGTAACCTGAAATTGCCTCTTTCAGACACCCCGTTCCGTTAAGATGGCAGCAGTACGTGCCCAGTGCTCCGGCTTAACCCCGCCAAGGGCTATAGGATTTTTCTTGTAGCTACGACTTTGGGCTGTCAGGGAAGGCAGGGATGAGTTTATGGGTGCAAACTGAAACATAAGAGGTTTCAGTTGAATATGAGGAAAAACTTCTTTACTCTAAGGGTGACAGAGCACTGGAACAGGCTGCCCAGGGAGGTTGTGGAGTCTCCTTCTCTGGAGATATTCAAAGCCCACCTGGATGAAGTCCTGTGTAGAATGCTCTAGGAGAGCCTGCTTTAGCAGGGGGGGTTGGACTAGATGATCTCCCGAGGTCCCTTCCAACCCTTGCCATTCTGTGATTGTGTGAGTTGTTCCATGTTCGATGATGTTTCCCCCATCAGGTGTACCAGCTCCTCTGTTCTGCCAAGCGTGTTCTTTGGGGCAGGAACCAGTTTCTTTAGGATGAGGATCCTGGCAGGGCGCGGTGCTTTGCTGGGGGTGGCTGAAGCGGGGGCACTGCGGGGACTTGTGGCGGGGCTGGCACCTTGGGAGATACCGGTAGATGGGAAATGGGTTGGCTTTTGTTCAGGCCGGCAGCGTGCTTTGCCAGGGAGCACCGGAGTGCTTCTCGCCTCTTAGGCAGGGGGCCTCTCCCAACACAGACCAGTGCCGTCCAGTATGGCACTTGTACGCTTCCTGGCTCTGGAAATATTTTTATTATCCTCAAGCATGGTTTGACTGGCTTGTTGACAGCAACCAGATGGACTCTTGTCACATGAGCATTGCAGAACAGAAGTGGCATGCAAAGAGGTGGGGGGACAGCCTGTGTGCACCAGGCCACCCTCTGTGTAAGAGTTAACATCCATTAACTTTGGGGAGTTAATAGGGTGCTGGATAGTGGGTGACTGTCTGAGCATCCATAGCATTGGGAAGGGGAGCGAGAGAACAATTTCCAAGCATCTGGGGGAGTATTTTAAGGCAGCCAAACCAGCTGCAAGCGCTCTATGGAAGTGGCACAAGAAAAGACTCTCCCCTGGCTCGTAGAAGGACATGGGACCCCAAGAATGCCTCTCCCTTTCCAGCAAGAAAAATCCCCTTAAATTGTTAAAACAGCTGAGTGAGGAGCCCTGCAAGGGGATCTGTCAGCAGGCGCTGAAGGCTCTCACGGCTGCAGCTAAAGGTCCCATTAGCAACCACATCATTGTTTCCCTGGTAATCTTCTATTGCTTTCCACTTACCAAGGCTTAATCCCCTTTTAAACAAATTGCTGCGGCCACACTGGCTCGTCACGCTCTCGGCAAACGGGGTCAGCCCAAGTAGGGTGCTGCAGGCTTTTAATGATGAGATAGGGCAGATTTAATGCGATGCTGCTCCCGCCTGTGCCGGTGTCCCTGTGGAATGTTTGCGTTCAAAGCGGGGCCGGAGAAACGGTCACCCCTCGGACCCTTCCGTTCCAGCCCCAAGAGCAGCTCCCCCACGGCTTCCCACCCTGTGCCAGGGCTTCCCTGGTGCTGCTTTGCTCCGTTGGCTGGCAGGCTGGCTGGCCCCCCCTGTGTGCCCAACCTCCCTGGTGGTCAGGTAGCCGAGGAAGAGCTAAGAAACGGCACGTTGGGTGAAGGGAGCAGGAGGCTTGAGCCTGGCTGCAGGCTGAGCGCGGAGAAGAGGCCAGACCCTGAGGGACCGTGTCCTGGTGGTGAGAAGGGACCTTTGCTGCTGAGTTAAAGGCTGCTTTTCTGATGTCTCATCGTCCGCATTTTCCTCCGTCTCCTCCAGCCGGGGAGGCAGTGACCATGGCTCCAAGCTGCACGCAGCCAAGGTGCGACCCGAGGGGCAGAGGGGTTCTCCTCCTCGGACTGGGCCTCTCCTTCCTCCTCCGGGGGCTCCTGCTGCCCTGCGCAGACAGCAGCCCCCAGCCCTCTTGGGGCTACACAGCCTACGAGATAGTCATTCCAAGGAAACTCGGCCCCAAGGCAGGGAAGGCCAGCCAGGACGAAGTGTCCTATATCATCAGCATTCAGGGGGTAAATTACACGATTCACCTCAGGCAGAAAGACTTTGTACTAAAAAACTTCCCCGTATTCACTCGTGACTCCCGAGGGGAAGTCGTGGTCGAGCAGTCCCACGTGCCCGCAGGTTGCTATTACCATGGCTACGTGGAAGGCATCCCCGATTCCGCGGTGACGCTGACTACCTGCTCCGGGCTCAGAGGACTGCTGCAGGTTGGAAACTCAAGCTACAGCATCGAGCCCCTGGCAGCTTCCTCCATGGCTGAGCATCTTCTGTTGCAGAGGGAGGAGGCGGTTCCGGGAACAGTGATGTACAAAACGCCCGACGCAGACGGACCATTTCCAGCTCCTGGTACGGCAACAGGGCAGTTCCAGCCCCGGGGGCACACGCGGTATTTGGAGCTCCTTGTCATGGTGGACAAGGAAGGGTTTGACGCCTTTGGCAGAAGTATAACTAATGTGACACTGGAAGTCATTGAAATAATCAATCTGGTGGATGGGCTGTTTTATTCTTTCCGCCTTCGTGTTCTGATAACTGCGCTAGAGGTTTGGGTGGAGAAGAACCCTATCAGTGTTACCAAAAACATAACCAAGGTCCTCCACAGCTTTAACCTTTGGCAGAAGCAGCAAAGCCTTACCTATGCCGTGCATGACGTGGGGTGTCTGTTTGCCTCCATGGACTTTGATCACGATACGAGAGCGTCGCACGTGGGTGGCAAATCCAACTTCGCCAGCGCATGCGATAGAAAACGCGCCTCTGCTGTTGTAGCGTTTGCGAAACAGCCTTACATGGACACTGCAGTCCATGTCGCTCGCGTGTTGGGGTATGTCCTTGGCATGGAGCACGATGACAGATCCTGCAGATGTGGAAACACCTCCAAATGCATCATGAGCGCGCACGGCACAGTGAACTATCAGTTCAGCAACTGCAGCAAAAAGCACTATTTTGATTTTATTGCATCAGGGCAAGGATTCTGCCTTAATAACGCCCCAGAACCGGTCAGTGCATTTGCACTGCAGCGCTGCGGGAACGGCGTCCTGGAGGTTGGGGAGGAGTGCGACTGTGGCTCCGACACGCAGTGTAAATTGGACCTTTGTTGTGACAATACCTGTCAAAAAAAAGAAGGAGCCATTTGCACTTCTGGAGGCTGCTGTAAGAATTGCAAGCCTCTTCCAGAAGGAGAAGTGTGTAGGGAGAGTGCAGGTCCGTGTGACCTGCCCGAGTATTGCAACGGGACATCCGAGCATTGCCCAGCAGATGTGGCCAAGCAAGATGGGACTGTGTGTGCTGAGGACGGGTACTGTTACTCAGGCAAATGCCAATCTCACACGTTGCAGTGTATGAGACTCTTTGGCAAGGAAGCAAAACCTGCTCCACTACCATGTTTCCAGGAGGTGAACACGAAAGGGGATCGGTTTGGCAATTGCTGGGGAGACGGGGCAGACATCAGCTTTCAGAAATGTAAGCCAGAAAATGTCCTGTGTGGGAGGGTGCAGTGTACAAACGTTAGACGTCTACCTCGGCTGGCGGATCACACAACCGTCATTCAGACCCCGGTGGGCGATACCTGGTGTTGGGGCACAGACTACCACCTGGGCGTGGACGTTCTGGATGCTGGAGTCGTTAAGGATGGCACGCGGTGCGGTGAGAAGAAAATCTGCATTAATCGGACCTGTGTCCCTGAGGAGAAGTCCTTGGTATCCCGCTGTTCCGCCGAGAGAACGTGCAGAGGAAACGGCGTCTGCAACACCAGAGGGAACTGCCACTGTGCCGACGGCTGGGCGCCTCCCTACTGCCAGTTTTTTGGCTTTGGAGGAAGCGTTGATAGCGGGCCTGCACCGGTCACTAAAAAGGGGCTTTTTAGGTTCATCGTTGGGATTGCCATAATAACTGTTGCTCTTCTGGCACTCGCAGCACTCGTCATTGCGCACGTGAGAAAGCTCAGAGTAACCCAAGCATTGAACAGACTCGTTGGATGCCTTTGGGCAAGGCATTGGGCTCCCAAGGAGGATGCGAAGGACCAGGGGGTAGAAGGTGGCTCAAAACCAGCTGAGAATCAAAACTCCCCTGTGTAGGATGTGGTGCAGCAGCAGCGGAAAGCTGGACTCAGTCGGTCTCTAGATTCAAACTCCAGCTGTGGTGGACTCGTTTAAAATTCATCTAGATGCAAGGGTAGCGTTAGAGGACCTAGTTTTTATTCTGTAGATTAGCAAAATGAAATTGTTTCGCTTGACCTCACTCTGGAGGAGAAAAGAAAAGTCATTGACAAAAATGACAGGAGCACTCCAGTTAATTCAAAATCCGCCTGCTGGTTTACGCTGACAGACACAGACTGAGCAAGGAGGCTCCCGGGGCGGCCGAGGCAGAGCCTTTCGGGAGGCAACAGCAACGTCATCTCTCAGCCCAGAGCATGGGGGTCTGCAGCAGCGAGGACCCCTCTCCACTAAACACACAGTCCCCAAAGGACACCTGCAAAGAAACTTCTGGGTTCCTCTGCTACGGCTCAGAGGAAGGGGTTCAAACTGTCCGTATGGCTGTATAGGACTCTGTCTCCACACCCTACAACCACCTCCTCCAGAGCTGGGGTCCCAGGGGGTGCCCATCCTGGGCGTACCGAGCACCTCCTCTGCAGCACTGCAGCCCGGAAACGAACACAAGCTGCTGAAACCATCAGGTGGTGTTAAACGGGAGGCAAGAAGAGGGGAAAAAAGGGCTCCAAGGCTTAATTACAGGAGAAAAAGATGTGGAATGTATCTGAAAGGAAATAAAGACAAGGGGAGAAAAAAAAAAGTCATTGCTGCTCATGTCAGTGGGCTCTGTGGAAAGCACGAAGCCGGCAGGATCATTTGGACCGGAGCGTGCAGGCTTTGAGCAGTTAAAGAAACTGTTGGCAGCATCTGGTCCCTGCCAGGCTGAGCTGACAAAAAAGCCGGGCTGCTGCGGAGGTGTCAGTGCAAGCTGGGAGCAGCGTGGAAGCAGAACGGGGATGGTGCAAAAAAAAAAAAAATAATAATCCAAACCCAAAAAACCAAACCCCATTGCTTCAGCACATCCTGAAAAAGCAGATGGATGCTGGGGAGCAGGAGCGCTTCCTGCTGGAAAAGGGAATTTACCACCCGGAATGGGCTGCTGCTCACCTCCAGGTAGACCTGGTTAATGGTAAGTTGAGAGCTGCAGACTGTGCTGCCCGCCAGCGCTCACGCGTACGTACAAAATGTGGTTTTGTTTCCAACAAGCCGTGCCTGACACCCAGCAGGCACAGGCCGGGCGTGCGGGCGCAACCGGCGATCGATGAGTGCCCTGGGGTGGTGGTTACAGCAGGAGTCTCCATAGAGCCTCAGTAGTACAGGCATTAATTTATAGATAACTAAATATACATGTATTGGAGCTGCACGCTCCGAAAAATTTTACTGATGGGGTGTGTGACTAAGAAAAATGTCTGGAGCCCACTGGCTTACAGCCTGGCAAAGGAGGTGAGGTGGTGGCCAAGGGACATCAACATTCGCAGTGGTAATTTGCTGTGAGGAATGTTAGTGTGGTTAATTCTCAAATTTACGATCTTTGGGCAGGGGTTCCCCGCCCCGGAGGGTGGTGAGGACGCATCTCACCGAGCGGCTCTGAAGATCAGCCACAGCTCCCTGGCCATGACAGCCATTCCATGGTGCCCTGGTGAGGGAAGCATGGTGGGGATGGGGGCTCTTCAGCCCTGTCACCTCACGGGAGCACCCACGGCCCCCATGCCATGGCCTCGCTCCACCTCGGGCTCATGTTGCAGCCGGCTGGCAGCATGGCGGCTGGGAGAGACGGCAGCGCTTCCAGAACCTTCCCGGGGGGCACTGAGGGGAAGAGCCACCCCTCAGGGCAGCAGGATGGCACGCACCTTCCTCAGGTCCCGTGCCAGCCCTGAGGCAATAACTCTGGCACGGCCACTGCCTGAGCGCCTCCAGGGAGAGACGGCCAAGATGTCTGTGCAAGGGGCGGCAGGACCAGCCCTGAGGTGTCTTACCGCCATTTTGAAGGCGTTGGTGATGAGGTGGCTCCAGGCACATCATGGCGGACGGGGAAAAGCACTGCTCCTCAGGCTGGGGGTCTGGGCAGTGTTGGTGGTATATCTCCTCCCTGGGGCAGGCGGCCATAGTCCACCACCAGGCTATGCTGTCCATGAGATAGTCCGGCCGAGGAAACTGGCCCCCAGGGTGGGAAAAGCCGCAGGGGGAGAGGTGTCCTATGTCCTCAGGGTGGAGGGGGAGAACCGCATCGTTCACCTCACACAGAAAAGAAGACTTCTGGTGAAAAACCTGCCGGTCATCACGTACAGCCCCAGGGGGATGAGGGTGATGGAGCAGCCCCACGTCCCCGAGGAGTGCTTCTACCAGGGCTATGTGGAGGGCAGCCCTGGCTCCCTCGCCACGCTGAGCACCTGCTCGGGTCTAAGGGGGCAGCTGGAAATCGGGAACCGGAGCTATAGCATCGAACCTGTGCCGGGGTCCCTCACCTTCCAGCACCTTCTCTATCGGCGAGAGAAGACTCAGAACAAGCCCTTGAGGTGTGGATTGACGGATGAGGTGATCCAAAACGACCCGGGTGGGATGGGAGCTAAAACAGCCTTAGGAAGGCATGACTTGTCTCAGAGACTGAAGCACACCATGTATGTTGAGGTATTTGTTGTGGTGGACCGCTATCTCTTTTCCTTCCAAGGCAGCAATGAGACCTCCGTGATGTTTCTGGTTACAGATACGATCAATTTATCTGAAACATACTACTATCCGCTGAAGATCCGCATCTGCCTGATCGGGCTGGAGATCTGGACGCACAGCAACTTCATCAAGTACAGCCAGGATATAGAAGAAGTTCTTAAAAATTTTAACGACTGGGGAAATAGGAACCTTTCTCAGAGGATGAAATATGACATCGCACATTTGTTTACTTACATGGACTTCGGACTAATCGTTGGGCTGGCGTACGTAGGTAGCATCTGCCACCCCGGTTATCAATCAGGTGTTGTCTCACATATCCGGAGAGATTTCATAACCTTTTCAATTATTTTTACTCATGAGCTGGGTCACAACCTGGGGATGGAGCACGACAAAAAGGAGTGTGTGTGTGGAGAGGCCACCAAGTGCTACATGACCGGAGACTCGCTCGATGGCGCCAAGGCCTTCAGCAACTGCAGCCAGCAGAGCTACTTAGACCTGATCCACCGAGGCGATGGCGACTGCTTGCGCAACATCCCAGAGCCCCACAGACTCTTCCATTTTAAGCACTGTGGCAACAAGGTGATCGATGAAGGAGAGCAGTGTGACTGCGGGAGGCTGCAGGACTGCCGAGGCAATCCCTGCTGTCACCAAGACTGCAGGCTGAAGCCAGGGGCCGTCTGCTCCGTTGGGCAATGCTGTCAGAAATGCCGCTTTCGTGCTGCAGGACACAAGTGCAGGTCGGAGGCGGATGAGTGCGACTTGCCTGAATATTGCAACGGGACTTCTGCGTGGTGCCCAGAGGATTTGCACGTGCACGACGGGACACCATGCAGTGACGATGGCTACTGCTACCGCGGGAAATGTGCAACCTATGACAACCTGTGCCGAAAAGTCTTTGGGAAGGAAGCTCGGGGTGCTCCAGAAAGTTGCTTCAAAGAGCAGAACATAAAAGGGGATCGATTTGGCAACTGTGGCGGCGACGGGACCAAAGTTGCTTTTGTGGGATGTAAACCCCAAAATGCTCTGTGTGGAAGGCTGCAGTGTGCCAACGTGAAGAGGATACCAGTGCTGAAGGGGTCTGAAACCATCATTCAGATGCCAGGGCCTGATGACTGGTGCTGGGGCATAGCCTACCACGCCAGCATCGATACACCTGATATTGGAGGAGGGCTTGATGGCACCCGATGTGGGCCAAAAAAGATCTGTATTAACAGGACTTGCACAGATGCCACGGTCAGGACCAAGTGCAATGGGAAGGTTTTGTGTGGGGGGAAAGGGGTTTGCAACAACCTCGAACACTGCCACTGCCAAGCTGGCTGGGCTCCTCCGGACTGCCAGTTCCACGGCCTGGGAGGGAGCGTCGACAGCGGCCCTCCCCCGCCTCTCACGGTATCCATGGTGGAGGTTGTCCAAAATAAAGTGTTTGGTAAGGTAATTGGGATGACAGTTCTCATTGCCCTCCTGCTGATTGCTCTCCTCGCTGCTGTAACCAAATACAGAAAGGCAATAGCTGCGGTTTTCTGTATAAGTTTAGCCACAGAGAGAAGTGAGAGTCCTACAGATGAGGAGCAGGGTATGGAAGAAGAGGAGTATGTTTAAAAAAAAAACCATGAAAGCAGAGGGAAACCCACCAGCTGAGGTTGGGGAAGGACTGCAGGCCCTGTGGGTACACGCTTGAAGCTGGCCTGCTAGTCTCAGATTTTGGACAAGGTGATTCACACAATGTGATGGTGTAAACTCTACGAAAATTAACTACACAAAACTTGAGTATTCCCTCTTCTTGTATTACCTACTCTGTAAATAATTTTTGGTTGGACCCCAAAAGTGAAGCTGTTGGAAAATAAAGAGTGTAAAAGTTAGAGAGTTGTTTGCCACGCAGCTGAAGCCCAGTTTTCTTTTCCATAGAATGGTGGCACTTAGCAAATAATTCACTTGAGCATCCAGAAGACTATAGACAGATTCCTGCGAAGTCCTGCTCACCTAGCTCAGGAGAGATGATCCACCGGGTCACAGCACAGCAGCTCCTTTTTCTGAGTATTGTAGCTGAGCAGGAGTTGGCCCGAAGAACAGAAGGGCAAAAAGTCACGGCACAGAAGTGAACGCTCATTTTTTTTTTATGCTACTTGGTAATTTTTTGTTCCTTGCAGTTGGGTGTTAGTGGGCTACATGTTCCTATTTTTATAGTGAATTAAAAGTCGGAGATTGAAAAATATTTACATTTGCTTTACTGTTAATTTGTAATGGCAAATACTTAGAGAAGTAAAATATCCTTTGACCACCTATCCTCAAAGGAGCTGCACCAGATCTCTGAGCTGTTACATGTAATTCGCTGCATTTCTAGAGATATTTCCATCAGGAGAAAGTCTGTACCAGAGATTTACCACGTTTAAAGGATCCATTTACAATCCATACAAACCTGTAAAATAAATAACTATCTTCACTGAAAGTCTCAGTCTCTGACAGCTCTGCTCAGGCTCCTCCGGCACTACAGCTAACTTCGCTGCTGGCAAGAGAGTTCGCAGCAGACAGCCCCATACCAGGTCTGGCTGACATTGCTAAAACATGACGAGGTCTCGTTAGGATGCTGCTCGTTCTCCTTCGACGCAGGGATTCATCAGAGCAGGGTGGACGTGGAGCCCTCTACGTCCGGCGGGCCGGTGGGGAGTGTGCTGGCGTAGAACTTCTTCTGGGAGCGCAAGAGAGGAGTCTGAGTGTCAACGTCCCGGCAGGCGTTGCGTTTGAGGGAGAGGAAGACGTGCTGTGTCCAGCCGTACACGATGCAGTTCAGAAGCCCCTGGGAAGCTGCTGTCAGAGCCTGGGACAGACCACGGGGGAGATGAGGGCTCTCGTGTCGGCCAGCACTGCACAGCACCCCGCAGCTCTCTACCAGCCGGTCAAACCCGGCACGTTACGCCCAGCCTCCCACCTCCAGCATGGTTTTATCCATCTGCATCCCCAGGCGATAGAGGAATCTCATAGTTATTTTAATAATCTTTGCTAAATGCTGCCTCAGGCACATCAAGCAGCTGGACAAGTGTCATGGAGGAATTGAATTTGGACTTTCACAGAAAGGGAGCAAACTATCGACTTTCTGGGGATCCCTTCTAGTCCTATTTTCAATAATTTCCACGGTGCTGTAATTTTGGTTACTGAGACCTTTTCAAGCCTGGGAAAAACATAAACCAACTAACAAAGATCTTTGCCAACCAAAAGCATAAATGAGCCAGATTTAGGATCTTTGTGGCTAAAAACATGCTTTGTCTAGCAGAGATTAGAAACAGGCAAACGCTCATTTTTCTGTTCAAGCAGAGAAGGCAAAAACGTAGGAGGTTGCAGAGGGAGCCATTTACCTGTAGAATGAGAAGAGCCATGTAGATTTTGCTGTTTGTGGACACTGTCAGCTTCAGTATCCCAAGGAGGACAGCTGTGGAAAGGGATGGAGAAGAGGGTATTGCTTTAACCCCACCTCTTCAGAGTTTCATTGCCAGGCACTAGGTCCTAGGAGAACGTTGTGAAAATAACTCAGCTCTCTGCTAACCTGGGGCCCAGCAGCAGAAGAATGCGATGGGGTAAAAAATCACACGTTGTTCTACCATCTTGATCATGGCCCACTGCTGATCCCCCAGGAATCCTGTGGAGTTTACAAACCTTTTGTACAAACCTCGGGCTTGACTGAGTATAACCTAAAAAAGAACAAGCATACATCATCGTTTGTTCTTTGTGCACGTGCTCTGGTCTGGCTCGTTCATCTAGGACAGAGTATCCCGTTTCAATCTATCAAACCTTTTCAGGCCACGGCGTACTCCCAGGGGGAGAGCGGTGCCTTTGTACGTGACCTCTTCTGAACTGAAGACTCTGAATTGATTTGGGCTCTTGTTGACCCATGCAGTGGGTGATCTCTGCTGCCACCGTCTCAGCCTTCTCTGCCTGCTAAATCCTTTTTGGGATGGGCTGCCAGAACGCAGGTGGATTTATATGGTGGCACAATAATATTTTCTCTCCCCTACCACCCCTTCCAAAAGGGAAGCAGCACCACACGGTTCTTCCCCTGACATTGCCTGGCCCCTGACATTGCCTGCCTGGTACCATCCAAGCAAAGATGCAAAGATGAAAAAGGGAAAAATCTTCTCACACTGATCATCCAGGTGCAACGGCTAGCGTGCAAGGACTACGCTTCTTACCAGAATGGCTATGAAGCTGATCAGGAAGGAAATGAGGAAGACCCCAATGCCATAGAAATGCATCGCACGGCAAACAGAGCCACTCAGGGTTTGCGGCTCGGTGGCGGGCATGGCTATTTCCGTGTGCATCAGGAGACATCTGTGGGGAGAAAGGGAAGGGCCTGAGCCCCTGCCATGACGTGTAAGCAGCGGGGCGGTTTCAGAGAGACGCGTGAAGCTTACCCATGCTTCTGGCTGAAGTTCTGGTAGCAACTACTGCTGTTGCCCAGGCAAAACACAGGCACCATGAGAAGGAAAGGGATCAGGCTAAGAGGAGAAAAGACAACGGCACCATTAGTTATTGCACTGCACTGCTCCTATCCCCAACCAAACACTACTTGTTTTTTCTCCTGTCACTACAGAGGACTTAAAAATTGGTTTTATTGACACTGCTCTGGAAGAGTATTTTACCAGCTTTACTAACTTCTGCACTTCCATTCACGCAGGCAAGACATTGGCAAAGGGAACGCTTTCTGGAAAACTACACATAGTTAACAGAGTTAGAGCTAACTTGGTTGGAGAAAGGCCCTTCCATCCAGAGCCTCTGGCTCCGAGTTTGCTCGGTCACTCTGCTGCTCCCGAAGAGCTACCTGGCAAACACAGCGGTTCGGAAAATTGGCTTCAGAGTAAGTGGGAAGCAGAGATCAGCACGCTACAGTTTACCAAACCCGCCTAATTCTGCCAGAGAGAATGAAATCCTACCTGGATGAGATCGTAGCTATTCGGCCGATGCAACTTGCGTAATCTACAACCTGCAAAGTCCAAAAAGCTTAATGAAACGATCGTTTCTGTACAGCCACTGGTTCACAGGAACCCGCTCCCAGGGAGCACTTCAGCAGCTGAGGGTTCTTCAAATGCTGACTAATCCCCAGACCCAGCACAAATGTTTGTTGCCACTTTGCACTGAATCAACACCGCAGAGTTCAGTCTGTGCTGATTTGCAGCAGAAACAACCCATGCTTCCACCTGCTAACTGGCCTGTTCTCCTTCCAGACTAGAGGATTTGAGAAGGGAACTTGGAGCGGGACAAGGAGCAGACACTCGATGAGCTCTCTTGGTGTAACCTGCTCATTTTTTTGTACTGTTCATTCACTTAACCTGACCCTGTTCCTCAGAAACTTTGTGTTCTGATGAAGAAACGCAGGCAATTTGGAGTGTCCTGATCTCTGCTCGCCCGAAAATGTGCTTTGGCAGCTGGCACCCACACACCAGCTACAACACTGCGACATGGGCGCAGTGGGGAGCTTAGGGTAGGTGCTGTGCTTTGAATGGGGTCCAGCAAGGAGGAACCCAGTCCTACAGCTGGATCCAAACCCTGTGGACAAAAGCAATTTAAATAGAGACTGATCTGCCCAGCCTGCTGCTCCCAAACCGACACATGGAATATCTGGGACACAAAGTTTGCCGTGCACAGTAAATGTCCGGGGAAGAAAAAGGAAACGGGGCTGATGGGTTCTGTGGGAAGAGCTGGAATGTGTCGTCTTGCAGTGATACATCAGGAGCAACAGAGCGGTTACAGCGGTGATGGTGCCTCGCTGTTTAGCCAGGTGTGAGGAATGAAACAACGGCAAGGAGAGATTTTGGTCACGCGGTGTGTGAAGTGTTTGTTCAGCCTGCAACGCAGAGAGTATTTTTCTGAGTACTATGTCCTTATTCCTGGGTTCCCAGCGATTACACCGGTTCCCCAAAGGGCTTTTGTAAAGGCCAGCGATGATGAAGCAAGGACTGGCCACTGTTGACAGAACCAACTGGTCCTTTAATCACTATCTTGCTTCCGTCACACATCCTAGCTTAAATTCTTACTGACGCTCTCGAACACTGTACGACACGTGGGAAGGACAGAAATTGTCAGTTCTCAGTTCCAGGCTGTCCAGGCACTCCCTGCTTTCCTGTCCCCTCTGGCATGCACTGGCAGAAGGCAGTGACAGCCGCAAACCAGTTACCCGGCTGGTGCAAACTGCTGTTCTTCCAACTGCAGAACTTCACCGATACCCAGTCCTGAGCTTTCCCTGCTCCGAGATGTACACTGCGCCCTTGGCCTCTGCCTGCTTTGGCCTGGCAAGCCTAATCTTTCACTGCGATCCTACAGCAGACCTGGCCATAATTCTGCTGACCTCAGCGGGTCAATGCCAATTCACACAGCCATGGAGCAGAAGGGCCTTCAAAGTTCTTGTGGTGAGATAAGCTGTTACGTGTGCACCTCCTAAACCCCACGGTGACACCTCGGTACCCAACAGTTGTTGCACGTCAGTCCTACTCACCTGGGGGGGCACCCTGTGAAGGTTCTGGCTGTATTTCATCTTTAGGTCCATGTAGAGATGCCAGGTGTAGTTGACAGTGTATAGAAAAGAGGCCACGTAGAATATCTGAGAAATACAAACAGTATTTCAGTCCTATAATAACAGTTTCTGTAGCACTTCTAGTTCTTCGCTGATGAACCCAAAGCCCATGGGCCAGAGGCAGGATGCTAAACAGCGCCGTGGGCTGCCAAAGGCGAGGGTCCCTGCACAGCCCCTGTGCTCGTGTCTACGGGGTTGCAGTGGGACACCAACTGGGAAGAGCCAGGTAGAGGAGGGGTTCCCACCTTAGACCAAAGACAGCTTCACTTTGGCCCGAAACCAGGGACAGGAGAACTCATGACAGCATGGCTGTCTTAAAAACACAAATCTTTATGACTTGGCTCATTTTTTTGGCCCAAATCCTGGCAACAAAGGGTTCGGAAGCACTTTGACCCTCTCTAGCCTACATCCATTAGGAAACACAACACAGATGCGGCGCTTAGATTTGCTGCTCACATAATGAACTCACTACGCAGTGAATTGACGGAAACAGAAAACAATAGTACAGTTAGAGAGGACATTGGGGGCAGAGAATATCTGCCCTAAGCCTGAGCTACCA
The DNA here is from genome assembly GCF_000687185.1 of Egretta garzetta. Classification (NCBI taxonomy): domain Eukaryota; kingdom Metazoa; phylum Chordata; class Aves; order Pelecaniformes; family Ardeidae; genus Egretta; species Egretta garzetta. The sequence goes on along the minus strand of NW_009258275.1, from coordinate 776,164 downwards.
TCCCAAGAGCCCTTTTCTCTCCGTGGGAAAAAGGAGGAAAGAAAGGATACAGAACGCTGTTTCACACAGAGAGTTTCGCAGCCCTTGATTCCAGCTTCAGACGAGACCAAATATATAAAATGGCCTGCACAAACCCCCAAATCTTTCTTGCGTTTGTCGCTGAACCCATGGTTGCTCCAGGCAGTCAAGTATAAACAGTGCTGCCTAATCGCGCTATATATATGCGCATGCCATGGGTGTTACAGGAAACACATGCTGCAGCGGCAAAGAGGAAGGGCTGGACAAGTGAATTTTTTCTGTGGATTTGCTATCCTTTGCCAAAGAGGCAAGGAGCACAGGTTTGCCGCCCTGGTCTCATCTAAGTCCGGGAAAGTAACCACTAAATAAGCTTGGTCTCCTTCACTGAGGTTGCAAATGCTCTTGGCTGGCTCAAGAGGCTGAGTCCAAGGGGCTGCTGCATCACAGCAGGAACATTACAGTGACTTTCCAGCTCATTAGGCCAGGTTTAATGAGGGTTTGTTGCCCTTCTTCAATTTACTTCCAGGGAAGGTCATCAAAACACTCCACAAAGATCGTTCTCTTGCACTTCGAAATGCCTTCGAGAGGCTCACAAAATGTCAGCACTGCCTTCTTTTTTGGAAGAGGGAACCAAAAGCCACCTGTGAAGTTGCCAGGGGAAAGCAAAGGGAGTTCTGCTCTCTTGAGCCCTGGCTTCGGGGCTGTGGACAGCCCGGCAGTGCTCACCATGGGGAGGTAAAGCAGGGGCTGGGAGGCACGGGAGCCCCTCATTATAACACTTCTGTGGCTCCCCGTTGTGCTCGCCAGCATGAGCAGAGCCTGCCAGGACATTATTAGGCCACTGGAACTGAACTGGAAGAATGTGGGGGGAATTGTGCAATTATAACCACAATCTCTATTCTGGACTTTATTATTGTAACACAAAGGCAAGGCAGGGAGGAGGAGAGAACAAAGTCAAGGGACAGCAGAAGGGAGCAGTATTTACATTCAATATCAACCAAGAGCCTGGGGCTGAAACAGGGGAAGCCCAAGGAACAAAGCAATCCCCTCCTTTACAACACGGTATGGATGTTAGGGGAGTTCCATCCACTGCAACATCAGCCCTTGGTGATCAAGTGATGGTAAAGAGGCTGAACAGAGCAAAATATCGTCTTGCTCCTACGGCAATCCCTTGAGACAACCCCATCCCATGGACTGCGGTGTGAGTCTCTCCAAAGGCTGCCACCTGCAAACACCACTGCTGAGCAGTCCTGAGCCCGTCCTCACCCTCGTCCCTCAGTGCGTTTTACATCTGCCAGGTGTTTGTGTACAAAGAGGCCCCGTGCGTTTGTAAGACACCCAGGAACGCCGCCCTTGCGAGACGACTCCGCTCAGCACCAGCGGAACGGGGCCAGGAGACGTTTACTCGTTCCATTTGGTTACAGATCACTTAGGCTCTGTAGAAGCTGCTGGTTAAACCTGTTACTGGCTCCTACTTATGCACAAGGTGTTCCCACCACGCAAGGGCATTGCCGGGGTGTTTAGCGAAGAGGTGTCCTGCAACCGTGTCACATGCACCAGGCGGGCACGGTTGCTATGGCAAGTGCTCCGTTTGTTTTAATTTCTTCCAGAGCAAACAGCAGCGACAGCTCTTGCCAGATGCAAGCCGGCTCTGCCACCCTGGCAGTCCTCCTGCCGGGGCTGGTCTGCTGGTGGCACGCGGGAGAGAAGCTCGGTGACCCTGTGGCTGAGGTCGGGATGTGGCAGGCACCCTGCGCACCCCATGACAGCACCCTGACTGTCCCCTGTGGGGCTGAGGCAAAAGCAAGGCCTGTAAGGACTTGCTCAAGGCCAGCTCTGCCTACCCACGCTCCTTTCCCCACCTGAAGGTAAAGCTCCCACCGTGCCCCATCCCTTGCTGGTATCTCTGAGCAGCACGGCCCCAGGCTGGAAAAGCAAGGGCAGAAAAGAGCCAGAAATGCATGGGAGCGTAGCACGCTCTCAGCGCCTCTGCTGAGAAACGATGGCGTGTAGTCTACACCCAACCTACATCTCCTCTAGCAGTGCAGCCTGTCTTCTCCAGGCTGTAAAAAGATCACATGGGCATCAAGAACTGTCCCCCAGGCAAAGCTGCAAGGGAAACGGCTCAGAAACACCCTCAGTCCCATGTGCTCCTTCCACCTTCCGGCTGTGAAAAGCCTCTCTCAAGCTCCTCTCATTTTCCCCTCTACCATCATCTAAAAACCATCTTTGACGTTGTTCTGCATCATTCCCAAGTGGCCAAGTTACACACACGCCACTTTTTCCTCTCTCCAAGTGAACATATTGCGGTGCTTCCAGGGCGGCGCAGGGGAGCTGGAGAAGCCAGAGATGAGCCAGGAGCAGAACAGCTGCTCTCGCCACCGTGAGCATTACGGTTTTACCCACAGGAACAGCTGCTGAAACAACCCTGGGCCATGGGCACCCATCCCCAGGCACACGACAGCGAGAACACTTCCATTCCGCACACGCAGCTCCTTCCCTGCCCTCCGAGGTCCGTGGATTGCCGTTCCAGCTTCAGATGCTGCTGCTCAGCGAGGATGTTTCAGTTCCCATCTGTGGGTACCATCAGGCTCCCATCAGGGAGCTGCCCCAGCCCACATAACACATATCAAGGCTCCCGACAGCCACTTGCTCTTCCCAGCTGCGTTTTTGTGCGTCATTTAAAAGGAAACCTTAAGCCCAGAGATCACCGCTTGTGAACAACAGCTCTGGTGCAAGCTTGGCCGTACCCCACAGAGTTTTTCAAGACCAGTGATTTGCAAATCCTAACGCTGAAATGGGAACTTGGTGAGACAAAAGCAATCTGTCAGGAAAATGGTATTTCCCTCAGTCCACTCCAATTAGTCTCCAGCACACAGAATCAGCTGGAAAGCAGCCAAATGGCTGGGGCACAGGGCTGAGCACCCCCTGAGCATCTTTGGGATGGTTTGAGAGAGGATAGGGCCAGGTCAGCAAGAGCGGGGCTGCTTATATGAGTTATGTTGTAAGTCCGAGCTCAAGCGAATCGCAGAATGCGCCTGTTCCTGCCCAGGGTGGAGGAAGCACGAAGAGGAATAGAAAAGCTCCCGTGTGAGAGGCACAGAGATCATCGCCGGCACGGGTCCAACAGGAAATAGATTAAGACCCATCTACTCGCTTTACACAAGCAACCCAAACGTGGCAACCACAAAATCCCATGCTCTCTTTGCCTTCCTCATTGCCTCTCACAAACCAGAGGTACCTAAAACCAGGCATCGTTATCTCCGTTTTTCACACAAAGTGAAGAGATCTGATAAGTCAAGTTCACACAGGGAGTCTCTGCCAAAGCCGGTCTAGAAACAGTTCCCCATGGCCACGCTCTGATCACCAGCGAGGCTAATTACAACCAAGGGGGCACAATAAGAGCGTGAATGGTGATGCCAAGGCTACTCACTTGTCCTGTCGCTTGCAGGTTATAGCAGATGAGATCCTGCTTGGAGGTTGGCGTGCTGTAGAGAAGCGCCCCAGCGAGCCAGCACATGCCCAGGAATAGGTCGGAGAGGCTCAGGTAGAAAAGCGGACGAACCTGGGAAAAGTGAAGTTGGTCAGGAGGTCTGGGCGATGGTCACAACTCTCCCATGACCACCCACCGCAGCAGCTTTACTCCTCCTGTCTAGATAGGCTTTCGTCCTCCAGCTCTTCTGGGAGGGCAGCTCCCCTTGCGCACAAAAGCCACGCTGGTTCTTGCTCTCAGGAGCTGTTTCAATGCAGATCCCCCACTTAAGCACCCTCTCTGCCACTAGCAACCCCTGAGGATCCAAGGGCAACATCAACGCTTACAGAAAATACCTCAAAGGTCCAGAATGTTACAGTTTTGCAGAACAGGACAGGTCGGCAGGGAGAAGCGATGTTGTTTGTTAAATCAGCTGATAGAGAAATGAAACTTTTGGTAAAAACAAACCCTTCTTCAGGTCTGAAATAACTTGAAACAGACATTTTTCCCATGTGTTCCATGTCATTTCAGTTGGTGACCGAGGCTGAATCTATTTTACATGCCAGATCAATTTTCTAGCTAGCCTCTCCTCTGCACGCTGCATCTTGCTGGAACAGAGTCACGTCTCCTCTAATGGCCGTTTCCAGCCCAATTCCAGTTTGCATGCACTGGCCGAAAGGACTGCAAACCCTGTAAGAAAACATTGGTGCAAAATTCTGGCCAACGTTTTTGTTGTTAGCGTGAGAGCAGACACTCGGGAAAAGCAGCCTAATTATCTAGACTCTTAATTGCAGTCTTTGGTCGCTAATTTTCAGCATCCTGGAGAGAAAATGATGGCATTTTTTTTTCCCTAC
>NW_009258275.1:768386-771765 GCF_000687185.1 Egretta garzetta | reverse complement strand
TAAGATTTTTTTTTTTTTTTTTTTTTTCTTCACGGAACTGAGGTTTTGGCGAGCTTTGCCTCAATACTGTCCTTTAAGTAAATGTTTGCCACCCATTGCGTTGTGTGATACTTGTCTCGTTCCCACGAGCGAGGAGAAAGAGCTTAGTAAGACTGATGAGCAGTAAGGTAGATCTGATTGTACCAGATCTGTCCTTGTGCCGTAGTTCGAGGGAGGTCTGCCTGGTGTCCTTGGCGCAGCAGCGTGGCAGGTCCTCTGCCTTCTGCAGGATTTGTCTCCTCCAACATCCCTGTCCCTCCAGTTCCGTATTTGTGCCATCCAACCCAGCAACACAGTAAATCAAACTGCTGTTGCCAGCTACATATCTGGAGCTATTTTGTACATGACTGCATTTACAAATGCCTTTTTGAACCAGGCTTTTCCTTGCTGGTGCAGAATTGAAGCCCCGGCAGGTGGTCATAGGCACGACAGGCTGGGAACATCGTCCAGTTTGCAAGCACAGCAGGTTAAAACCAAGCAGAAGAATAAGCAAAGAAGCAACTTTTGCAATCGAACAGGTGACCCCTTTCTCTTAGCAACAAGTGTCCTTGGAGTGAGGCACCACTGTTTGGTCGAGGAGCTATTTTGGCACAGACCTAAATAACGCAGGTGACATAGTGGTAAATGAAAAGCAGCCTGGCTCTTCCTTTCAAAAGGGAAAAGAAAAAAAAAAAAACAAACCCCAAATGGTATTTATAAAATAGAGGAAGGGAACGTAAAGACGCAATGATTCAGATGAGCTGCCAGGCTGGAGCATACATGTTGATTTAGCTCCGTCTGGCCATCGCCCAGGGACATCTGCCTGCACAGAACCTGTTGACATGACAGAAGAAATTCTGTGTTCGTTGCTTACCATCATCTCTTCTGAATGATTTAGCTCAAGCTGAAGAATTTTATTGACCCCGTAGAGGCAGAAAACAAGCTTCAAGAATGCAATATTTAATTTCCTAGGCTGGGAGCAGAAGGGGAAGTGTTTATAACATTGTTCTCCCAGCCTCCAGAGCTGTTTATTTTTAAACATTTTACTCCAGAGCCTCATGACTCAGGGAATAAGCTGTTTGTGGCAAGTTTTGTTATGGATCTCTTCCAGCCCCTTTGTTTACAAATTTCCACTTAAGACCAGAAACATGGGGACAAGGAGATGGGGAAGTTACTGAAGATTTTGCTGCTGTTGAAACATCAGCAATGGATCTGCCCTGGCAGCAGAACAAGAGCTTGGAAGCCTGATGCAGACAAGCCAACTCCAGCTGGTATTCATCCCTCCTATCCGGATTTGCAGAAATAATCTGAGCAGAAACATCTGGAATCCCTCAAGCAGGAAGGGTCCATCTGTGACCTGGAGCCACACATGGCTCGCAAGCAGCTAGAGCGCAGCTCCCAAGCCACAGCCACCTCATCTGACTCATAGCACAAGGGCTCCTGACTAATGCAGGCTACTAGCCATGGAAGTAAGCGGGCCCGGGCTGCTGAGTCACACTGGGACACTCGCCAAAGCCAGCACCTTATTGTACCAGAGTGGAGGACCCCAGGAGAGAAGCATGTCTGGAGCTCTCCAGGTGCAGGAGATGTGGTAGGGGGAGCTTTGATATGCACCTCGTGCAACACAAGCTCAGGCAGGTTTTCCATCCCAGGACCATGGTGAAGTCCCAGCCTTCATTCCTCCCTGGGAATGCACGGAGATCTCCACGGCTCATTCTTGATGTGCTGGGCAGAGCATTCCCAGGAGGCTGGCTGCCTGGAAGCAAGACTGCCTTGCATGTTGGAAAAGGTGGGACTTTTCCCTTGCAAACCTGGACTCAGGTTCTCCTCCCCACACTGCTTCATCCAACAATGGGTCAGTTGTCAGCTTGACTGAACACCTGCCTTCCCTGGGGATAACTCACTGCATTCCCTGGAAGTCCTCTCCTCTGGGCTGCGGATCAAACCCGCGACGTACGAAGAACATTGAAGACGAGGGAAGTACAAATACAGCTTTGTTACAACACAGCTGCCAGCTCTACTGCCCTACTGCTCTCAGCAGTAACCTGTTATCTGCACGGTCCACAGACCAGGCTGCCAGACATCTGCAAATCCCAGACAACAAATCCCAGCTTCACACAGATCAGCTCTGTACACTGCCTCCCGTAAATCCTGGACAGACAGAGGGACTATTTGTAGACAGCAAAAGCCTGGCAGGCTTGGGATGGAGGTCTGCGGTTACGGCCCGTGTGCCAGCCACCTTCCTAGCACGTCTGATCTATCCCAGACACACGGGGTTCCCTGCATGCGCGACCTGCACGTGTGATGCACGTGGGACGTGCTGGGCATTGCATTCATGTCGGATCTGCAGTGCACGTGTGGGTGGTCCCGCCCCGAGGGAAGCTCGCACCCGAGCCACGCTGCTTCAGCACGAGAAACGTTCCTGGCTCGTGCGCGCGGCCAGGGTGAATTTTCCAAAGCCCCACAGCAGAGCCCAGCACAAGAAACTGCTTTTCAGCTGGTCTCTTTTTGCCTGAACTTTGCAGCATCTTTGAGTTGTATCAGTTTTAGTAGTGCACCTGCCTGGAAAAACTACTCAGAAACGCCTGGAGATGGACACCTGTAAATACATTTCCTACAGGGACATCTTCAGTTTGCACTTCAGCAGCTTTGTACACAGCTCCTCAGCCCTTCAGGCGTTTTGCCCCACAGAGGAGGACACGCTAACACATCCCTGTTTCCAGGATGTGTCTGAACAACTGGAGGCCTGTCCCGGAGCGGCAGAAAGCACGGAGCTAAGGAACCTGCTCCTCCCCGCGTGGGTGCAGTTCAAGGTTAGTCCCCTCAACTCATATCACAGACAAAAGGCCAAACTCTTGGCAAGCCCTTTGCCTCCCAGCTGTTAAACAAGGTTTAACCGCCCAAGCCCAAACCTGCAGTTGCTCCCAGCAGGGTCCCTGACCCACGCGGGTCTTTGCTACACGCGCGACCCATCTGCAAGGTACCAACACCTCGGCGCAGGGAAGGCAAAGGAGGCTCGGACCTTACCTCGGGGGACCGCACTGCATTTTGAAAGATGGCGTAGGCAATAATTGAGCTGGAACCTATAACACTGAGAAAACAAAGCACAGGTTGGAACAGGAGCGTATCTGCCTCGCTGGGAGAAGCGATTTCTCTTTCTCTGGAGAAAACGGTCGTTGCAATAGTAACTCCATCCCGGCATCGGCGGGGACGCGGGTTTAGCAGCGCGTTGTACCTGAGCATGGCCATGGTGAACTGTATCCACTGGAGAGCCGAGAAGACCTGGGGAGAAGGAGGGGTGCGGGCTCAGCACGCCACGGCCCCACGCAGGGTGGGGAGCGCCCCGCGGGCACGGCACCCG
>NW_009258275.1:762773-767773 GCF_000687185.1 Egretta garzetta | reverse complement strand
GCCTCTGAGGGGGCGCGCGGGCTGGGCGGGCTCCCGGGGGCTCCCCGGGCCTTCTCCTCAGGAGCCAAGCGGGACGCGTCCCCGCACAGCCCTGGTGGGGTTTGCCCCGGAGCCGGCCTTGCCTGCGGCCCTTCCTCCTCCCTTCCTAAGGGGGAGAGGGTGCCGGGCTTGAGGGGCACCCACCCACCCACCCACCGCTTGGCGTAAACCCCTCATCTCCGGGGCCTTCCTCTCGCTTCCAGGTGGCATCATCGGATTGATCCGGCTTTGCCTTCCCCCCCCTAACCGCAGAAATCGGCAGCAGTTTCCCTAGAAAGCAGTTTAAGAAGCAGCTATTAACTGGAACCATTTTTTTTTTATTATTATAGCATTATTAATACATTTTATCTTGCAGCAATATCTGCTCCTTGTACCCGCCCCAGGATTCAAAAGGCAGCAAAGCTCCCACAGAAATCAATTTTGCTTAGCTTAAAGCGTAGTCTTAAGGTAAAAACACTCAGGTGTTTCTCTTTTCAACTCTCTATAACCCTGGTCAGGAGTACAGCGTCTTCCAGCAGCCATCTGAATTCCACACAGCGTGAACAGCACACGCGGTATCAAGTTTTGAGGACTGACCTGACCCCTGGGCCAGGTATCTCCATTAAAATAACACAGATGGGGCTTCTAAGGTCACAAATACTTTTGCTTCCTGTTACAAGATCTCATTTTCAGACACTTAAAACCGCCAAACGCTGATGAAGCTTGTGTTTGACGGTGTCAGTCGCTTCTGAAGATGAGGCCGGAGAAAATATTTTGTTCACGTTAGCTACGGCTTGAGACTTTCAGATGTCCTTATTGGTCTCGGCCCCCCTTATTTCAAATCTGGGAAATGAAGCTTGGATGGGAAGGACAGGCAAAACGCGCAGGCGTCGCATGTGCTCTTCAGCCTTAAGAGAACTCACCCAATTTACCTCAGAAAAAACCCCACGTTTTTGCACAAACTGGTGAGACTAAGTGTAATAGCACCTCAAGGAGACTCTGCCCTTGCTCAGAGCTCAGATCCCTCGCTGTGTCAGGGTACCACAAAGGATTTCAGCAGAATGTTTGCTGGAATGGCTGCTCCAGCCAGAAGATGAGGGGCAAGTTCTGATACGCAGAGGACCTGTCTTGACTACGCCTGCCAGCATTTGGCCGATACCCAAGCCAAACAGAGACAGGAGCCACTGAAGGAGAAGGCAGAAAAAGGAAACTCCAGGTCTCTTGGTCAATAACAGGTAAGGAGAACAAGACTCAGAGAAGGAGCCCTATTGGGAAAACAAAAGGTAGGAGGAGGGGTAGATTAAAGAGCATAAAACCTAAGGACACTAAGAACAGGGAAAGGTGGGGATGCAAGGGGCACCCGATCTGTACCTTTTACAACACGTAAGATGGAATGTGAGACTGAATTTTGGTTTTTGTTTGCCAGGGAACAGACGTAAAAACCACCAGGAATGTGCTTCAGGCCAATCTAGTGCTTTTTTTTTTTTTTGGTCTACTTTAACATTGTTATTGAATAGTGTTACACAATACTGGCGGCTTGCTTTAACGTGATTTTTCCAACATTTAGAATACTGTGTTTTTAAGGAATGTCTTCCTCTTGATCTTCTAAGCTGAAAATACCAGAAGGAAATCTGCTGCTCTCTTGAAGTCAGCGGGAAGTTTGCTTACATAAGGAGAACTCATTAGGACTCTTGACAGTGTTTCACAGCTTGTACGAAGTTCTCCAAGATATTAGAGCTCATCTTTTTCATTATTCTTCTTCAGGAAAGAAGCAAGGATATTGAGGCTTTTCTGGAGCTCCTCCTTTTTTCCATCACTCATTTTGTTCTTCTCGATCAGTTTTGTGATTCGGACGACTTCATTAGCAGCAAACTCTTCTCCCTGCTCCAGTATCTTGCTCATAATTTTCAAGTATTGCTCAGCTGACTTCTTCTCGGTTTCTTTTGTTTTTTCTAAACTCTCTTGCCCCTTTTTCAGGAGGGACTGGCGTTCCGATTTCTCAGCGGTGCTTACAAACTTGCTGGCCAGCATGTCGTACTCTTTCAGGCAGCCTGGCATCCCCAGATAGATGCCGTTGCTCTTCAGCCAGCGCTGAATAGCCCTGGCCTTGACATGGCCGCTGTAAGCTAAAGGATTGTCAAAGTCACCATCCTGGAACAAGTAAAAAATAGGGAACTTTTCCTTATCCAGCTTGTACTTTTCTCCCAGCTCGGTGTTCAGTTTATCACCATAATCTGTCAAGAGAAAATGAAAACACAGAAAAGCACAGTATGTTAATCAAAAGAAAAAATTAAGTTAGGATTCTCTCCTGCACAAACTGACAAATATTTGTCTCCAGAGTTTCAATACTTCCTAATAACCTCTTTGCCAGGAGATGCTGTACACTGAAACAGAAGCACCCCAGAAAATCACTTCTGCAAGGCAAACCATCCTAGGGTTTTCCAAACAAAAATACAAGATTCTAATGGTGCTTTGCTATGACTGTGATAGCGTAAGACATTGGCAGGACCTCTGTGTACAAACCTCCTTATGGGAAATTAATAGCCTTTTTTTTCCCCCTTGTTTTGCTCTATCCTTTGATTTTATTTCATTTTACGGTTATACGGATTTTTTCGTGATCTATGTGCAGAGAGTGTATGCTTACATGTTTTAGTTCTGACAGTGTGCCAAGCTGCAAGATGTCTTCTCATCCTATATAAATTGCATTTATTCTTGAGAACAGAAAACATAAAGAGTTTTCAGCTACGCTACTTAGCTAAATCCACCTGTGTTTAGAGATGTCAGCATGGGTGAAACTTCCCAGTTAGACATTCCTGTAAGCTGAAATTTTTAATTCTACCTACAAAACAAGAGTGAGTAAGGCGACAGTGATCCGTTCTTCACTGCTTTTCTCCTAAAGACGATTACGAGAACATCAAGTCACACCAGCCATAGCGCAAGGAACACCTTCTGTGCTTTACCAGCAATAAACGGCGCGGTTGCTGCCGTTAATCAGTCAGACCACATTTGCTTTTTTGACCAGGCTTGGGGCTAAACGCATGGTTCCTGTGAGGCCTGATCCCTAGAAATGGATGGACAGGTTTCTCTCAGCAGGACAGGTTTCTCTCAGCAAAGAAAGGAAAAAAAAACCAAAAAAAAGACAAGAAGCGCTACGAACGAGGAGGGTGGCACACAGTTCAGCAGCGTGGGCTGCCTTGCTTCGCTAACCAGCCCAAAGGAGATAAGCAGCACTCCTACGCTTGCCGCGGGAGGCACGGCGGCAGAGCTCGGCCACCGGAGCTGGTGCTTTGGTCTGACAGGGCCGGCCCCTCTCCCTCCTCACTGTCAGAGCCACCCCAGAGCCTGTTTTCATCAGAAATTGCGGTGAATTTTATTTCCCCCGCACCAACCCATACTGTACTAATCTGTCCGGAGTTCCTCACCTGATATTCCCACTTCAGCCACCAGAAGATCTTCACTGGAGCCTGAGCTCTCCGCCAGCTTTTTAAACTCATCTTGTTTCTCACCGTACGGGTATTGCGTATCAAATTTCACAAGGACAAACTTATGCTTCGGAACTACCTAAAACAAGAAGAAGAAAGGGGGGGAAAAAAAAAAAAAAAAAAAAGATAAAACTTTAGCATTTCAGATTTGAAATCTCTTAAGTCACCTAAGGTTGCTTTAGCTTGTTCTTCTTTTCCTGTGCAAGGAGTAGATGCAGAGGGAGAATGGAAATTTTATAATTACGGCCTTTCAAAAATGACTCACTGCAGTGTGGAGGAAAGCCTGAGCTCTGGGCGTACGTATTCCTACAGCAGATGATAAAGATGGTATGTGGTAGGTTTGGGGGATCTGACAGTGCCTTTAATGGTACCCGATTTGCTTCTTGTAAATCTGATTAGCATCTTGGAAGGCCAGCTAAACCATTTCCAGTGGGACATTAAGAAGAGAGAGGCCAAATCTAATGTCACTCGGAAGCGTCCCAGCACGAGAACTGCAGCTCGCAGCCAGGAGAGGAGGCGTGGGGAGGGAGCAGAGGTGCTGCTTCTGTAAACGGCGAATTCCTGTTTTCATCGATTCCTCTTTGCTTGTGCCGCAGCTTTTGACTTCGGCTCTGCTCGGATGACGCCCTTTCAAATGAGCTTGGAAATGGAATCTGCCACCTGGCTTGGGATTTTTTTTTTTTTTTTCCCCTCCCTCCAGGACAAGACCTTGCAAAATCTTTTTTTTTTTTTTTTTTTTTTTTTTGTAGCCAGCAAGGTCAGATTGCAACACAGGTCCCCGCCTACAAAGTGCCCAGCAAGCACTGGCCAGGCACGGACAGAACTGGCTCCAAGTTTGAAAAAACCTCCGGCCCTGGGCCTGCCGATCGCTTCATTTACCGGCCTGGTGAGAAGCGGGCACGGCTGGTGCTACAGCTTTCACATTTCTGCCGCTCTTTTAAAGTCCCCCTTCCAGCATTCCTCCAACTACTTCAAACCCTTCTCGTTGCAGAAGAGCTGGAAGCTCCTAAGAGTTGTAGAGTGCCGTAGCGTGAAAACACCACAAACGGTTTGTCACAGCAGAAAAACCAAGCCGGGGCCGCGGGGGCTGGCAGGTGGCAAGGATTATTTGCTCACGCCTGAGCAGTTTGTTTAGGGCAGATACTTTTCAGACAGCTCGGACGGCTACAGCGCACGCTTTAACCCTGCCACACGAGGATCCCCTTCGGCGGGTGTCTCGCCATTCGCCTCCGGCTGGGCCCGCGATGCCTGGCACAGCACTCGCTGCTGCTGAAATCAAACCCCTGCCAGGCTCTGGGGAAGGCACCTGCATGTCGAAGCCATCGAGTGGAGGAAAGAAAACTCTGCGAGACCTCAGTCTGGCAGAAACCTGTTGCTTTCTGTTTCGTGAACAAAAAAAAAAAAAGATGCGAAACCGGCCCAAGCACAGAGCACGCGCGGCCCCGACTCGCTCCGCTGCACGCTCCTGCCCTGGGTCACCGGTACGGGCAGAGCGGGAGC
>NW_009258275.1:749803-761867 GCF_000687185.1 Egretta garzetta | reverse complement strand
CTGCTGCCTGTATTTTTATACAGCAGCAGGCCAGGCAGGGCGGCCTCTGCCTCAGCATTGCCACAGCCTTCAAGCACGTTTTTGTCTGCTCCTAGAGGAGATCTCTCATGCACTGCCAGCCCTTGCCTTCCCTATTGCCGAAAGCCAGGATGAAGCGCAAGCGAGCAATGCAGAAAGCCTGAACAGCAGACTGACAGATGATCATGTCAAAGAACCGACGCATCCAAGCTCCCTCCCCCCAGCAGACATCATTCTGAACCGGGTCTGGAGGTGGAAAGCAAGGAGCATTTTTCCCTGCTCTCTTTCCATCCTATTAGCAGCTAACTTGATTGCTCATCCTGCACCAGAATAATCCAGCTTCACCAAGGGGCTGACAAAGCTAGGACAGCGTACACAAGCACTTCAGTCACTCACAGACCATCGGACAGAAAAATGAAAGAGGCAGCAATACTGATTTGTAACGAAACTGACTTTTATATAAATTATAAACCCATCCAGTTTAAAGCAGATCATTTGCAGTTGTGTCACTTAAGTCCGTAGAAGGCTGAGGCATACGTATCTTCTACAGTCATAAATTAACAATGAATAATCAAGGAAGAGAAAGTTCAAATAAGGCTGCAGATACAACAACAACAAAAAATTCCTCTAAGATTACTAGCGGTTAAAATAAAGTCATGATTATCAATGATTGCAAAATATAAACGCAATTTTTGAACAGTTAAAAGTACAAAAGTGATGGGCAACACAAACAGGCATTGTACATTTTGTCCCGTATGTAGACAAAGCAGGGTAGGACTTCTGACCTTTATCTACATCAGACACTGATTTTAAGCAGAGAAGAGTTGAGGAAATCTGTAAAAGGATCGTGGCTCATGATCCCAGTAGTACAAAAGCAGTATTTTTCAGTCTGTAAACAGTAGTCGTGGTAGCTTCTTCTAGGTACGTTTTTCAATTCACCGCCAAAAAACCAAAATCCGAAACAAACAAAAACAAATCCCAAGAGTGGAAAAGGGGGTACAGCAGCAATGGGTTATACCTTGGATTTCTTATCAGGTCCCTGTGGGACATATTCTGGAGAGGAAATGCTCTTTCGTAAGAAATATATAATATATTTAACTGTACACAATTTATAGGGGGAGAGAAATTCTCCCTCTCCCTCAACCAAGCCCCCAGTCAGTACACAGTCATTTTTGTACACAGTCTCCTCCTACAGAGAAACTACAGCTTGTGAAGAGATGGCACCTGGTTTTATAAAACACTGAGTAATCAAAAAACTGTATTTGTCTGACAAGCTTATCATTCACCAGTGGCTGGAACTGGAAACGGGACAGCAGTCAGTATTCCCCGTGCTGGCGTGGGGATGGTTGGAGTGACCAGCCAACGCTGGACCTGCGCCGTGCCAAACACTGTGATGGGAAGCAAGCGCGAGCCACAGTTCCATCTCTTCTCGGACTTTGCTTCAGATGTCACACGTTCCTCCCCAGCAGTTTCAGTTCTGCTTTTAAGGGAGCTGATGCAGAAAACCTTTTTTTTTCTTTTTAAGCAAGTTCTGCTTTCAGGCACATGGGAGGATTTGAAAAGCTTGGTTATATTAACCTTACACTTCACATATGCTTTCACCGTTGCTTATTGATACGACTGGTTGAGTTCAACCTGTTGTAGCAGCAGTGGAAGGAAACTCCAGCATTAATCAGCCCCTGGATTGTCCCCTCTGGATGAGGGTGCTGTGTCAACTTAGCATTCAATGCTGGTGTTTGCGCAAAGCCCTCTCTAGTTCACACTGCCATGGGGGATGGAGGGGACATGAACATCAGCAACAGCAATTTGCCTCTTTGAATGAAAAGGGACAGTGCAGGTTTCTGGCTCAGTGCTTCTCTATGAATGGCACCACCTCAGCAGTGGGACTGTTCTCACTTACCCTGCGCATTTCAAAGCATCAATTTCAGTCATCAGTCTTGCTTTAAAGAGCACACCCTTCTTTCCAAAAAGGTATTTCTATACAACAGAATTCAGTTGGTTTTTTTTTTCTTTTTTTTTTTTTTTTTCTCTTTTTTCTCCCGAAAAGTATTACTATAAAACAGACTTAAAACATTTTGGTATTCCTCCAGCCCAGAGCACTTACCAGACATTGCAATTAAACCATCAGGACATCCGTCACAATTTAGACAACCTGCAGACATTCTTCTTTCCCTTTCAGGATGGGGCAAAGCAAAACTAAATCCAGCAAGAGCAGCTATGTGATTTTTTTTTTTTTTTTTTTTTTTTATACAGGGAATTTATTTTAAAAAAATACTCTCATCAACATTCTAGCATTGCTAACAAAACATACTCGGAAGAGATGACAAAGGTAGGATTGTCAGCTCTCTAAAAACTTTAAATATAGACTTCCGATACTAGCCGCTTTAAATCAGAAGATGAGGAATCTGTGAAGTCTGACCCGTCCCTTGTATTGCAGGTACATGTCACTTTTTTTTGCCTACCAATTTTAGGCTGCATTACTCCTTTAAAATGGAGAAGAAAAAACCAAACCAAAACAAAACCAACACCCAACCAGCAGAAATGCAGATTCAGTGGGAACAGATGATGCGATTGCACTTTCTAACAGAATGCCTAATGAGCTAGTACTTGAATAATCAAAGATCAACTGCAAAAAGCAAGCATACACTTACAGAAAGTATTCTCAGCCTCATACCACAGCGCAAGCAAAAGTTACCTCTGCCAACTTAAAACCAAAGCCAATAGGATTTAATTTCTATTAAAATATCGAAGTCTTAAAGTTTCAGTAATCTAAATACACTTTTTGAAAGTCATGATGATTGCTGTTTTACATTAAACTGACATGAAATCTGGCCGCAGCGTCAGACTTCACTGCAGCTGTTATATACAAGGTCTCTGGTTTTGTCTTTTTTTTGCTGGAACACTGATTCCCATCTCTCTCTCTAAAGCTCAATGGCCAAGTTTGCTCCTCGTCAGGTTTGCAATTTTTCTGAACGTGAAAACCACCTGTGTGTACGCTGACACTACCTCTTCCTTCCAGCGGTCCTCCCCTCCTCAGAGGAACCTGCCTCGCCACCAGGCATGGCTTACTCCCACCCCATGACGGAGGGCTGGGCTGGGCCCGAAGGCTGGATGCAGAGGGTGTTCCTCCAGCACAGCCTCGCCTCTCCCCGCTGGACCCACACGCTCAATTAATGCAGTAGGACCAGGTGGCCTGCGGACAAAATGGGCAGCTCCAAACCGGGCTCATTTCAACGGAGGCAGCTGAATGCGGGCATCTACAATTTCTGCATTTCTAAGGCAAAGACCATACAAAAATTATAAACACTGTATGGTGATGAAAATACAACTCCTTTGAGATATATGCTTTACACTGGATTTCTATTGCTGCTTCTAAAGACCATCTCCAGTTGTTCCTAGAGATCAAAAGGGAAGAAAGTTAATTTTCTCCTGTTGCAATATGCTTATGAACATGTATAAAAAGTGGTCAAACCCTGATAAGGGTCCCTGCTTCTCATTTATGTACAATAATTTAAATCAGCTCATCAGCTCAATACATCTGTAATACCTAAAAAAATTGGTTTATGATTTTAAGTCCTTCATGCATTATGAGGAAGTTCTGGATTAAAGTGATGGTATATTGGATGTTGCTTCTGTCTGGGACTCTGGTGTCACTCCCCTGGGGAGTCTGTCAAGGATGCATTTCTCAAATCTTTAGTTTTTTAATGGTATCAAGTCTCTTTTTCAGCAGCTCTCCAATTTCTTGAACTGAGTGATGGTAACTGCTCTGGACCTTCCCTTGCACAGTCTTTGTAAACTTTTTTTCTTCCTGCAAAATGCAAAAGAGAAATCATTTACTCCGCAGCAAACATTTAAATCCTCCCAGTTAACTTCCCCCACCATCTCACACACCGATACGAAGTTCATGAGGACCACTGTGTAAGTTTACAAAGGAAATATCATCATCACAGAATAAGCAGCACCTGCTCAGCAGCAATAATTCCTGCAGATCCTGGTATCGCCCAATTCAAAAGCCTTCAGATCTCCCATTAGGACAAACATGAACAGCAACGTCCTGTAGGCTGAATTTCCCTTTTTAGATAAATATATACAAGACCTGTTTTTGTCTTTTAAGTGCTGATTCCTAATTGAATTTGTCGGGGGTCCTGGGTAACACAACTTCTGCCTGTGCTTTCTAAATCAGTCTCTCCCACCCTCTGAACCAATACCGGTGAGGAGATGACTCAAACCTTTCTCCTGGAATCTGCAATCCTTTGACAAGGAGCACGACTCACCGCTCCCCCAGCCGCTCTCCTCTGTGTACCAGAGGATGATGCCTACTCCACCACTTTGCTGTACTGCATTTCGTGAGCACCATAAAGGAAATGCCAATTCTATGCTTTTAGTCACATCTAGGCTTTTTAGCTGGACTCTGACACTGTTTTCAGGCTCTCAACCACTGTTTTAAACAAATACATTCATTTAAGTATTGTTACTGTTGTAAGAGATCTTCTAACTGTTCATTAACTTGTCTATTGCGAAGTTTAACCTTTATCTGATTGCCATGGCTTAAGAAGCCAAGCTTCCTCATCAGGCCCATGCTCCCCATGACTAAATTTGGCAGGAGGTTTGGCACGTGTAGTGCCTGCTACTGCTGCCTCTGGTTTTCCCTATACAGCTGGGGGGGAGAGGGGGGGAAGTTGCCACTTGTTTTTCTTTAAAGATCAAGTAATTGTTTCCAGGAAAGTGACTAATGAGCAGTAGGTGAATCTCAAATGTTTCCTGAAATAAGTATTTTGCATCCATTATGGCATGCTAAAATACAGATAATCGAGTAAGTCATATCACAAACAAAATAATGTTAAAACCTTAAGCTTTTCTTCGCTAACGTACCACAGAAAAGGAAAGTATTTTCAAATCCCTGTTTTTAGATCTCATTTTTTTGAGATTATTTTGTGCAGTGAGCTAGAGCTGATCAGATGAAGCGAAGTCACTGTCACTATAAGAAAAACCCCAAACTCACCACTCCAAAACTAAGCTTTCTAGCAGTCTGGTCCCTAACCTCTGGTTAACAGCAATTAAATCAATCATAACATCTAGGATTGTTTTTGTTTTCCTTTTTTTTTTTTTCCTTCCAGTAAAACATTTTGGGGAAAAGAAGTTTTTGACAAAATTATCCCATAGGCACGTACATACAGATCGTTATCGGTCACACACAAATGTGCAGAGCACATAAATAATGCAAGTACTTACCTGTAAAAGCAGAGTGTCCTTGAGGGACAGCTCTTCAAGTTTTAGTGCAGTCAGAATTATTTCAAGCCCTTTGATGTGATCTATTACATTGGAAGTTAATGTCTGTAGTTCAGCAACATAATCCAGAAAGTGTGTAAATACAGGTGGCTATAAAAACAAATACATTTATAAACACATATTAATGCCTATTCAAATGACTACTTTATAACTCACTTCGTAACATCTATCATTCCATTCCTCCACCCCAATGCTGAGCTATAATCTGCCCACCCAGATAAATACTCCCAGTTAACTAGTTTACTGTAGGGCATTCAAGGCAGAAAGGCAGGCCTGTGATACTCTAGATTGTACTATAAAGCTGTCACGTGATGTCAGAGATGTGGCACATCACCACTTGATTTTAAATAGGAGTTTTAAAAATTAGTACTGAGTAATCTCTAACCTACTACGTCAGCCTCTGCAAGGCAAAGTTTATGAAAACCAGTTTATTAACATGTCATCTATCCTGACTTTCCTCTCAGCATAAATATGCTGTCGGATTGGGGGTGAGGGAAGAAAATAAAGGAATATTGTCTACCATAGCTACACTGCTTTCTTTTTTTTTCTTCTTCTTTTTTTGCAGGTTGGATTTAAAGGGTCGAAGGACATTGTCACAGTAACTTGATACCCACAGAGCAATGGAGATCGTCTGGAAAAAAGGTACAAGTATGTTACAAGTTGCATTTACAGGCGGCTTCTAAACTCATTTTAATGTTCCTACTGGTTAAGACTCAGAGTAGTTAGAATATGCAACCCCTCTGCTTTCATGAGCAACTGATAGCAAAGAACCTTCACTGTGTCCTCTGCTTTCATGAGCAACTGATAGCAAAGAACTTCACTTTAGTCCCAACATTTCTACCCTAAAGTACTCCAAAATTTTTAGTTTCCAAAGACAGACATACCTCAACAAAGAAGACTAGGTTTTCTAACAGGTTTGGATGAGTTTTCAAGGTGCCATCTCTGACTTCAATCAAATCACCTTTACATTTATTGAACAAGTCTGAAAAGACAAAAGAAAAGCCTTATTCAGGACGCGTAGATCAACTTCAATGCATATTTTCTGTACGGTGTGTATCGCAGTGCAGCATGCAAAGCTGTCAGAGGACTGACCACTAAGCAGCTAATGATAAATTTCGCCAAAGCCTCTCGTAGAAGGTCCAGCTCTGAAGTTTTCCTCCGAATTGTATTTCATTACAAACAGCATCTCTGCTCTGTTTATTAGCACACCTGGACCAAGTGCGAGGGAGACAACAGTTGCTAAGACTAGGCTGCAAGGCAGCGAAACGATAGGACATAACGACATTCTGTGGCATGCAACAGCCTCAAGATGAGACAAGCCCAGGGGAATCTCAGCCTTGTTCTCAAGTATCTTTCAAAGGGGTCTGCAGATGCATTAATGCACTTCCCCGTAACTGCGCCACACTCAGCAGCACATCCTCAGCACACCAGGAAGCTACCGGTGTTTATTCTTGAGTTACTGCTTACCTGTTAGTCGTTCTACTAAAGACTTGAAACTATTCCCTATCCTCTCCTGGATTTCTGCTGAATCTTCTGAAAGAAAAAAAAAAAAAAAAAGTAGTTATAAATCACGAGTTTGTGTATTTTCTGCTTCCAGAAAACTAAGAGGCATTTAACTGTAATTTAGTGCTAGCAGTCAAAACCAAAACCAACTGCTTTCAGAAAGGATCCAGTATTACATCAACATATTCTGTACAAAAATGAAGACTTGCATAGAACTTTAAATTAAGGCATTGTCTCCCAGATAATTCTTTGAATGACACTAAGTTAACACACAATAACAGTTTGGCTCCACATCAGCCAACACCTAGTAGTTTTCAAACCAAATAGAGACACATCGTGCTCCCTCCCACCACACATCATGACAATCTGGTTACCCCCCTGCCCCTCAAACACTTACCTAAGCCATTGGTATCTAGTTCATAAATATCACTAACAAGATAAAACAAGCTAGTCTGGCATTGACAGCTGCCATTACTGAAGAAGCCAGCCATTCGGGTAGGAGGAGGGCCAAGGACAGGATACTAGGCAAGAAGCAAAGAAAAAGATAAAGGTGTTGCAGCTTTTCCTTATCCAGAACACAGTGTTTGTCTCTGGCACATCTCTCAGTCAGATTCATACACTACAAACTCAGGGTCAGTTACGTGCATTCTGCAGCCTGCTGGACGTTACAAGACGCATTCAGTTTCTCTGCTTGCATTCATGTTCATTTAATATTTGGGGATAGCTTTTTCCTTAATGGGTACCTGAATTTTTTGTTCTAGAAACTTCTTCCCTGAATCCACTGCCGCTTCCAGCTGCTGAAGCAGGGATCGAATTGTATCAATCTTGGATGAGACGCCGTTCTCTGCAGTCTTTTCAGAGTTCTTTGGTTGAATAGTGTGACTAAGAGTTGGGAGTCCGCTTACTAGTCTTAAAGTTAAAGACCGGATTCGCAACCACATGGTTTCTTCCTCCAGTGAGAGTTTCCTATGTTCTTCAGAAATGTCCCTAGAGAAAGGCACCAAATGTTTTCAGGCAAATGCTTCAATTTTGCGAAGTAGCAAGCTTCACTCAGGTATAAAAGCCTACCCAAAGTTATCGAATACTGTATGAAGAGGGAGGAGTGGTCAGAAATTCAGAGAACTGTATTAATATGTAAAAAGGCAGCACTGCTAGAAGTGGATGAATGATGCTTGTTAAGTTTGCAGTTAGCCAGCCTAGAGAACACTTAAATATGGCAGTTGCCCTGAAGGGATTTTCTTTGCCATGGGTGCCGTAAGGGAAAATGTGACTCTACAGTTGAGGGTATTTCTACTCACCTGTCTTTTGGATCCCAGTTAAACAAGACTGTCAGGTCTCTGTTGTCACGCAAATCTTTCCACGGAATGTCATCCTCCTCTGGGCTCAGACTCATGGACTTTATACTTTCTTCTAAACTGGTTGATCTGTACGTAAGAATAAGCAACATCAAGTCAAACATTTGATCACTGGCAACAGAAAACACAGCTCACTAACAAACCACATTCTCTCCACCGTTCAACTCTTCTGATGTCAGAAGTGTTACACACACACGGTACTGAGAAAGACGCTGAAGGGGAGAGCAAATTAGAAGCAAAGAGGAGTAGCTCACGGGTTTTTGCCAGAGCGCTGCAAGTGCAACTCACTGAGGTTTCGCCTGGCTGGCTTTCTGCCTATGCACAAATCTCCCATTTTTTCACGTGCAAGATGCTGCACTTAGCGCTGCTGTACTTACATGTTTGCTTCAAGTAAGAGGTCTAACAACATCCGTTCCGTGCGAACTTGCGCAAAGTGAAGGGATGAGTTCAGCCGATTTCTAAATGCAATAAATTCTGGGATCTTCTCAAATGCACCGTACTTGTAGGCTTGAATGATATATTCTGAGGTCTGGAAGAAAACACACACCATCTCTGTATTAGCTCCTTACATAAATTCAGAACCACCAGAGTTTAACAAGGTCACTGCCAAGAAATTGCATTTCTGTGGTTTTCATTAACCCAGATGTACAGAATCTGGCAGATCCTCAACCCCTGGGAGAAGCACTTTCGCGTGTCCAAGTCACCCCAGCAGTTTTGCTACTTTAATTTGAGAATGCCCAGCTGCTCCACCAGGCAGTGCGATTTAATAACCAAACCAACAGTAAGAAACATCACATTGCTGTGGCCACTGAGACTGAAAAATACTTAAAGGAGGGGAGAGATGATTTTGCAACACTTTTTTTTTTTTTTTTTTTTTTTTTTTTTTTTTGAGCTGTATTATTCAAATCATTGTTTCATTGAGAGAAGTACTTTCAGGCAAAATAAACATATCCCAGATTTTCTGGAACTGACTTGGATGTGCATCACATATTACCGCAACACAGATTAAAAAAAAAAAAATTACTCACACGTTTTTTTATTTCTTTTTTTATTAGATTTTTGAATACAGCATCACAAGATAGCATCACACAGTGTATACACATTACAATACAATCTAAACACCAAAGGAAACCGTCAGGGTCCACGGGATAGTTTGCTTCCCCTCTGATGAAATGCAGCAATACAAGGCACGCAACTAATATTTCACAGGAGTCCAAATAATCTCCAGAAGGAGATTTATATGACGAAGGAGCCCTAAACAAGCACTGTATTTTAATGACAATTTCTAACAGTAGAGACAGAGTGAACAATTTATGCTCCCAGTCAAGACAGATGGCTGTATTTTTTTACATCAGAATTACTCCACAAGTGAGAAATTCTGGCAAATCAAGTATTTTCTTCTGAACAAAATTATGAAATGCACTGAAGATGAGAGGCACCAAAAAGGCCTCTGGTTAACTGAACTTTACATGGTACTAACAACTCAACTTGGAAGGCTCTGAGAGACTAGAAGCTTTATAAACAGATGAAAGCCACCTTTTTTTTTTTCCCCCTTTTAAGTAAGAAATGTCCTCTAGGTAGCTCTGTCTTTTTCTCCTAAGAAATTTGGTTATTTGCACTGTATGAAAAAAATATGCCAAATATTCAACAACATACCCTCTGATAAACAGCCTTGCAGAGTTCATTGTCAGGCTGCGGGATTGCGCTATGGGTGCTAATTCAACTGCATCGACGTGGTTTTTAAATCCCCATAGGATACGTTGGTGTTCTGTTTGCCTGCGGTATCTGGAGAAATTAAAGACGGACGGACACAAGAAAATTAGAGAGATTACTTGTGATTCTGCGTATTTAAAGGAGGACTATCTTGATAAGCATAAAGTTGCCTTTTTAGTTTCGGCCAAATATAGCAATACTGCCTTCTATTCTCCTTCCTGCCCTTGGCACCCTCTCCCAGAGCAGAAATACTATGTGAGGACTGGACAGTATCCTAGATGGCTGTTACTCATGGGACCCACTCTTAAACAGGATTCACTTCAGCCTGTTAAGTTCAGCAAGTCAGAAGGAAAACATATTTATCCAAAGCAATCAGTTTGAATCAGTAGCTATATTTTTATGCCAGACCACTTCGTTTATATCCCACACTTCCTGTTCTAGGCAGAGTCCCACGCACAGCGTGCCGCAGGACGCGTTCTCTAGGCTGTAGCAGACTTTCCAGCTATCTTAAACATCAACCTAGAGAGGAGCAGGCAGTATGCGAAATTATGTAAAAAGGTAACTTTTAAAGGATAGTCCTCCTTTAACATTGCAGTTAGACGCTCTTATGGGACTCGAATCCTGATCAAATGCTATCAGGACCCTGAGTATGAAGGGGCAACCCCAGCAGCACAGAAACTGGTAGCAGATCCTGACCTTGTGATACTTGGGACACGTCTTATGGTAAGAAATCCCTCTTTTCATCTCCACTCTTGTCATGCCATCATCCTGGGTGAACAGTACCCTGAATTGAACCTTCACCTCCTGCAATTTGCACCTTACAGTTGGTTTAAAGGACACTTGCCATTTACAAATTAGCACAGCTTTTGATGCATTTCCCAACTAAAAGAATCGTAAGGTGATAACCACTGGAAGTGTCCAGAACATGAGAGATTTGGCTAGCAGAGATCAACAATGGCTCGTGGTCCTTTGGTTGCAATACTCTGTGTCAAAGACGAGACGTGATGCGAGTGGGTTCCAGAGTGACATCCTTATCTTGTAGTGTGAAGAATTATAATAATTGCATCACTTTCGCCCCTCTTGCAATTTCAACCTTCCAAGATGTGGTAGTGAGGCAGGTTGAACCACTCAGGCACTGCCTTTTCAGGTCTTCTGGAACATGAGTTGAGTAGCGTTTTCCTGAAAACAGCCCTTGGAACGTGGCTGTCTTCATCTGCGTACAGATGTTGAGCTGCTGGAGACAATCAGCTCTTCTCTGCTGCAAGCACCTTCATCATTCATGCCAAAGAGAATAACCTTCTTCCAAGGCAAGCACACCTGAAGTTACTTCAGATTGTTTTCCAGGGAAAGATGATTTCTTGATGCTTTCCAATGAGTGTTCCCAAGCAGACAAATGACATCCAATAGCTTTTTCAGTTAACATTTTCACCTGGCACCCAGCAGTCATCCATTTTATTCAGACAATTGGTTCCAGGTATGCTTTTCATTAACATCCACCGAGTGACTTTTAAACAAGACGGAACAAGTTACTCCTCATAAAAATAAAAAAAAAAAAAAAAAAAAAGAAAAAAACCCACCACTACCAACAACAGACACGTAGGAGAAAGCTGTCTGGATCCAGGGCTTCACTCCAAGCACAAAACATTGCATCCAGAAACCCAAAGACTCTGAGAGAGTAGAATCAGAGCTGAAACAATGAGCAAGTGAGGGAAGCAGATGAGAGCAAGCTCCCATCGTACAATCTGTGTGCTCCTCTGTGCATCCCACTCCCTACAGCAAAATTCCTGCATCAGGCACAGGTCAGCATCTACCTTCCAGGCACAGGGATACAGCAACTGGTATCCTGTACACAGGAATAACCTGGGCTGCCAACAGAGCAAGGGTGCTCTTCTGAGGCATTACTGTGTGAGCATCTTTACCATTCAGTACAGTCCCAGTACTCTGGGATGGCAGGAAAGCAAGTTGTATGACTGCAGAGCCTTTGTAGCCAACTTAGCCAGTGGCTGACTGGATTGCATCTTTGTTTCTTACAAAGTGAAGTAAAAATAATTTTCTTCACCTACCTCTCAACAGCAATCAAACTGTAAAATATAAATATACAGGATATATTCCCACTCCTCAGAATAACGCAGTTAGTCATGGGCTCTGCTCTGCCTTCAGTGAAGCTGAGACTTCAAGACTCATTT
>NW_009258275.1:731454-749783 GCF_000687185.1 Egretta garzetta | reverse complement strand
CCCTGCCGCTCCTGTGTGCCCAGGGCAGCCATCACTAAAACACGCTGCTTTGGTGACTGTCATATAAAGGATTCACGAGTATGCCATCACATCTTGATCCACCATCCCTGGCTGCTGTACGACTTTCCAAAACGCTAGAAGTTATGTGACACCAGGGCTTATTTGCCACTTCACTTAAATTCTTGCACAAAATTACAATCCATTCATTTAAAAGTAATCATACCTTTTTTTGAGGAGTATTAAAACTGGCTTTTATAAATAGAAGGCTAAAGCAAAACCCAAGTAAGTCACAAATTCTTGTAATAAGAAACAGAGGTTGAGAAAACCTTTACTATAAACATGAAGTTGCATGTATTATTCCTCTTTGTTTCCACTACATTTCTGTAAGCCCTTACACAGGGCACAGACTTCTGTAAGGCACCTTGACATAACTGCTCTGTTACATGACATGGAGGTTTCTTTCAACTTACATCTTTCTGGTTGGAGTGGAAAAACCTGAGTGCAAAATTGCAGGATTGGGATGCAGCAGCATAATGGCCCAGTGACTCTGCATAGCGCGTCAGAAGATAGCTGCAACACAACACAGCACAAGTCAAATACCAGCACACAGCCCTGGGGAAACCTGACTTTCAAACACAGCTCTGAACTGCAGCACAGTCCAGCTTTCATGAAAAGTCTGGAGATCTAACAGACGGCAATCACAACATTCATATTCAAATTTAAGCTTTTAACAGTAATGGAAGGAATTCTTAATTTTTTAAAAACCAGTATATGGGGGCTTGGGAGTTCCTCCACCCACCTTGCTAAGTCTGCAAGAGCTTTACTTAATTAGAGACCCACAAACACACTAACCAAGGCACGGCCATTTGGTATGTTTGTTTTAACTAGTGCTCCCAAGCTTCACTGAGCAATGACACAAGCCAGAACCCCAACCTGTGACTGGCATCAAGATACACATTTCACAAATTTCTCTCAGATTCCCTTTAGTTAATACTCCGAAAATCCCCATCTGACCAAAATCACACAGGAACGATACTCCACGAGGAGGGGAACATTTTTCAGTAGACATGTCTCATGTAATTCCAGAACACTTTTACACAACACCGTATGAAAATGATAATCTGCTAACTTTCAGTAGCAAAGGAAACTGAAGATCTCAGGACTGGCTACTGGAGGGTCACCATCACCAATTATTCTCAGTATATACTACCCACCCGATGGTGTCGTGCTGTATGTGTTTTGCATCAAGGCTGGAATAGAGCTCTGCAACAGGTTCAAATGCACCAAGCCTGCAGTAGATTCGAATGAGCAGCAATTTAAACTGAGCGTTAGAAGGACTGTGAGATAACCCTTCTTCTAAGAGAGTTAGGCACTGCCACACAGCCGTCTCTTCACCTGGTGACACAGACAGAACACACAGAGAGGCGTGATCAGAGAGGGGCACTGAACACTGACAGCACAGCTCACTTGGGCACTGAAGCTTCCTTCCTCAAGTTATGCACCTCTCACAATGGTCCCATGCATTTAAACACGTAGGTGGCATTCACCAGCCACGCTGCTGCCCTTAAAACGTTAACACCCACCCTAGCACTATAGCTGCTCTCTGAGGGAAAGGCGGAGGAATAATTCCTCACAGGGAGTATTTAGCTCACGTTTGTATAGAGCACAGCACTCGCACACCGCAGAAGCGACCTTCCCCAATGAGTCCTGGACCGTTCAGGATTTCTAGCTTATATGTACAGAGCACTCCCAAGCATTATGGCAAGAGAGCAGCACAGAGCCAGGAATTCAAGAGCCCACGCTCCACCGGTGACCTGCCAGGAACCTGATGATGGATTTATTCATGTTAAAAGACTAAATCTTCCTCGAGAAAGACAAAGGTGTAACTGACAGCTACACTGAAGGGCAGGAATTGAAGACTGACTCTGCAGGATTAGGAGTCGAATAGGCAGAACAGATGTGGAGTAGATGAATACTCGACAGGACAACAGGTCTCAGCAGAAGGTCGAGAAGCAGGGGATCCAAAAGACAAATTATGTCAGGGAGGGAAAGAAGTACTTTCAAAACACCTGATATCAGAAGGGAATTGTTGGCAGAACTTGTGCAGAGGGAGACAGGACATTACCTACATAGGAAACTTGGAACAGGCTTCTGAAGACAGTCAGCACTGAGCTGCAAGAGTCATCAGCAAAACTGCCGGGACTTGCAGGAATTAATCAGAAAAATTAAATCCCTTTAGTGGCCAGTGAGGTTCATATCAAACACCAACTGAATAGAGGGACTCCTGAAATACCTCACATTGAGGAAAAAAAAAACAACCAACCCTACCAAAAAGAAAGCTATGGCCCTAACGAGCCATGCCAGGTATACACTGGCCACAGGGACATAGTCTCCCCGTCACATCCATCCAGGGTGGTACGAAGCAAGACACAATTTCAGGAACGTACCTTCTAGCCACAGATCCAGCAGCAAGTGAACTGCAAGGAGGCAGTAATAATCTGAAAACTGCAATTCAGTTTTCAAACAAGATTTACCTAAAAAAGGAAAAAAAAAAAGGCACCCTTGAATTACTAACAGTGCTGTCAGCTGCTTCTCACATTGATAGCGTTATCAAGTGACACAGTTATCTAGCAGACAATAACCACAGCTTAATTTATAAAATCCAGAGTTGTCTTAAAAACTGAAACAACTGTATACGTGCTGCATTTGTTCATAACAGGAGTGGACTTTGGGCTACACCCTATGTTGACATCTGCTGGAATAAGAAGACTCTCCTACAACTGCAAGATTCATGAATTCGTAGTCTTGCCCGCATATTTGTCATACGTGCACCAGTGATATAGCCTGGCTTTGGTTAAAGGCATAGACAATTTTGCAAAGATGCGAATGTACCATCTGAACTACCCAGGAATGTCTCATTTCTCTTCAAGATACACAATTGAAAAGAAAAAAAAAAGGAAACAGATAATTCAGGTACGCCGAAGGATATAATCATAAAGGAGCAAGCAAAGTATTCTCTAGCAGCACAATGGGTGCCATTAGTGTTTGTACTGTTCCATCCCCCTGAAAAAACTCTACACTTCTGCTCATAAAAAGCGGCAAGTGAACTGCAACGTTAGTCTCAAGATTTTTCTCACCAAACTCCAATCCATGGCGGTATCTTAACATCAACTCCCGGACCACAGTCAGCTTTTGCTTCTTGTCCATGGCATGATAGATACCCAGCAATCTCGAGAGCTGCACCACACACAAGTGCTGTTGCAGGGCTTTGATATCAGCTGGCAGTGCGATTTCATTCTCTGCTGTTGCTGACAGAGGGATGACTTCCAGCAATTGACTGATGAACTGAAAGAGAAACACTGTTGTTAAATTCTGCGGGGCATCTGGGACTGTATGGACAGAAAGCATAATTTTCTCCCTCAAATCACGCAAAAAAAGCAAGCTGGAAATATCAGTATCAACCCTGACATCACACTGAAATCAGCTGGCTTCAATATTCTATTTTTTTTTTTTTTTTGAAAGGTGATGAGCATGCAGTTCCGGTTGCACTCAACAGCTTTTAAAAAGTTTCATCAAACAGATGGAGGAAAAAAAAAAAAATAAGTCGCAGGCAAATTTCCAATACATTGACACACAAGGGAGTTCAAGCACCTGTTAACACTCACAGTAGTAACATATGCAATTAAAATAATTAGTTACTGAAAGGCTTCACAGCACCCTTCCAGGAAACAGTGGTTTTGTATTAGCTATTACATTTTCTCTCAACTCTGAAGTAATGCGCTGTACTCAGTGAGGTCATCATCTTTGATTAATGACTTATTTTTTGAATTAAGTTGTAAGAAAAGCAGCCTCTCATGTTTTACAAATTTAATAGGAGACAGCAGACTTCTCACAACATGCAGTCAGGGCTGGACAGTGGGGGTTTTTTGTTGCCCTAAAATGCAACAGTGTTTACAAACTTAATACCGAGTTAAAGCCAATGAACTCAGCTTTACTACAGTTGGTCTTCAAACACAAGAACTGCATCAAACGCACGCCTGAGAAAAAAAAGCATGACAGCTAGATAGGAGGAACACATAGCACCATGCACACGAATTCCAGCTTTCCCACAGGCTTTGACAAAGACTGTGTTGACAAATCTTTTCAGTTTGACATTTTGCCAAGCTGGGCAAGGTCAACTGAATCGCTAGGCTGCGTACTCCAATTTACGCCTCTAGGAAGTCAAGGTTGATATCATGACAATTATTTCTGGAAAAGCTCCCGTGTCTAGTGGCCCAGCAAGATCATCACATTTTCAGCTACTGAACTGTGAGACTATTCAGAACTCTTACCTGAGCTTTTCTAAGTAAAGAAAAGAAAAGGGGAAAAAAAAAAAAAAAAAAAAAAAAAAAAAAAAGACCTCCCCATCTGTGGCTAGTCTCAGTGCGACCCTGCTACTTTGCCTAGGATACAATGGCCTTCAGCATCTTTTGCTGTGAAACAAGAATAAATCTGAGACAATCTATAAAGACCTTCTAATATGTCAGTACGACACAATGATACGCGCGCTAAATCAGCAGCAGTTTTAAGGCCAATCAGAAAATTTTAGAGAATTTATTCAGAGTCATGGTTTTACAAGCACTGTAACAAAACTGGTGCTTAAACTATTATTTTAAAATACCATTCCCCCCTGCTCTGGGTTTAGAATTTTTTTCCTGGAAAGTTGGTTCAGTGGTCAGGACTTCAGGATTACCTTGGGATGGTATCACCATTTCCAGAACTACGAGGTAAATACCCTACTGACCACATCTCTTGTCAGAGGAGTAAAACCACACCTTTTAACATAAAACAGCAGCAGCAACCTATACATGTCAGGGCCACCGTTCTCCTTATTGGTGAGGCGGCGTGAAGAGCTTACATTAGAAGTCAAAAAAATTTTAATAAACTAAGAAAACACCACCACTATCTACATTTTGCTTACAAGCATTTTATCAACAGCCTCTGGCTGATCCAGGATTCTCTGTCCAGCCCTCCCCAGCTCTGGTAATTTTACACAATGGCTTAGAAAAACAATAGGGTGAGTGACAGGATTCCCAGCTGCTGAAGTCATTCAACGATCTGCTCATGACTCTGCACAAATAGTCCTTTCAGTTAGGGAGCTCGTTTCAGAACGAGATTCTGGAAAAGTTGCCATAGGTCTCTCGGCCACCCCTTGCTCAGCATCAATGCATCTGTTCTTCAGCACCGCAGCAGAGCCAAGCAAAACACCTATGCGACGCCCTACCTGCATCCGTCAAGGGAGCAGGCTTTTCCCATTAAACATATAACTTTAATGGGAAAAATGAGCGATGAGTGGGAAGGGCAAGAGGAAGATGCCTTCGTAAAACAAGTTAACAGTCCACAGCAATGAGAACTGCAAGTGAATGAACAGGGTGATCTTTCTCTTTACTGTTTTCACATTCCTCCATTTTGTAAGCTGTGATCTATAAATAAAAGTGATGAGAGATTACTCATTTAAAAGTGAGCTAAATTGGGTAGCTTATCAATTGAACTACAATTCCCAGGGAGCTTTTCATTACGAGCTCGTATCTTGTAACTCTCATCAGCATTATATGAGCTTCTCACTTTTGATACGAGAAACCAACCAAGACCATTGCAAAGCACCCTGACACCTTGAAATCTTAATAAAAAAGCCAAATGAACACTACCACATCTGGGTCTGAGACTCTGCAGGATCAAACTTAAGTATTTAGTCTCCAGTAAAAATCCTCTGAATGAAATTGCTCAGTGTAGTCAGATGTTAATTGTATTTTCTGCAGCACAGTTTCCTGAATTTCTAACAGAAGGTAAAAATGGGATGTTTCCAGTCTTTTAATATGATCCACAGCTATTTTAAGACAAAGGGACGAGAGTGCGAACAAGCGCTGCAGTTCCTACCACCACCACTTTATCTTTCCTTACCTTTGTGTATTGGCTGGATGGGAGGAGATCCACAAATACTTTGAGATCAGTAAAACAGCAGGGCTTGTCCCCAAATTTTTTGAAGTATTGGAACATAAGTTCTTCTGGATCACCTAGGAAAAAGGCCGGTTCATCTTTTCAATATGCTCTGTTAAATGTCGCACCTGTAAAACCACTATGAGAAATCTTTGTTGATGCTTTCCCCCCCTCGAGATGACATAGCGATTTAGGAAATGGATAGCTGCACAACTGCAGATTTTAACAGAGCCTCAATGTCTTTGGTAACCAAGGACACATAAAAAAAAACCCAAAACCCAAGAGCTTCATTCAAGCTACTTTGGCAGATAAGAGCTCAGCCTTACAGGCATGCATTCACAGCCTCCGCTTATCTAACAGCAACTTATTTTTGGATGGAAATACAAAAGGAACTGATAAGTAGCACAGGTGTTGCTCTAATCGCATTCTCTCCTTCACCGATTCCCTAAATGTGATTTTTAAATGCAATTTTAAAAGCAAACCCTGGTACTACTGCCAAAAAAAACCTTAAACCAAAAACCACCCAGAGATTACAGAGGAACAGCAGGACTTTCCACAAAAAGCAGTGCATCAGGAACGCACTTTTTGTTACAATATCAGTGACTCTATGCTCCCAGATCCCATAGGTCCTTTTGAAAGTTTCCACGCTTGCTTTTGCAAGCTCTGGAGCAGTCTGGAACTACCTGGCTTTCTTCAAAGCTCATCTTCTAATGCTTTATATACAGACAACAGCACGTACATTTTCATAACAGACATTGCATTTAACTCGGTGATTTAGCAAAGAGCTTGTTCCAAGTCTGTGTTCTCTCTAAAAGATTAATTTATCATCCTGTTAGTGGGTCTTACCTAGTTTATATTCATCATTACAACCTCTGTATCGCAAACGTCTAATCAGCTCCAGTTTAGCTAAATATGGTCCCCGAAGCGGCCGAGAGCTCTTCGATTCTTCTGTTATCCTCTCTTCTATAAATTTCACAGCTTGCTCTATAGAATAGTGTACCTCTCCTTCCAAAGAGCTGTGCAATTAAAGAGACAAAAGGTTCCTTGATTTTTTACCCATTGCTGGGGCATTGACAACACGTGCTCAGCATACTCCCAGGATAGTCTTAAGGAAATCTGGCATGACGGATTCTCTTAACTCAATCACCATGCAAAACATGAAGAGTTCTGTAGTGTACAAACCACTATTTATACAGCTGTTTCCAATAAACTATTGCCAGCCTCCAAAACAAAGGAGGGAGAACGTATCATTTGGGGTCTGATGTCAAGAAGCCACCCAAAGACACAGACAGCGCTGTACTGAATATATGAATGCAAACAATCTGCTGTAGAACAAAGGAAAAACAAATCCACAGCAAAACCGTCAACTTACTGCTCGTCTTCTGGCGGAGGTGTCCAGGATTCATCAATGAGTTGAAACACTGAATCAAAGTAAGTTATATAAAACTGCCAATCATCTGAGCTGAAACAAAAATCAGGCACAGAACAAAGTTTAGGGAATTGCCAAAACAGTAACTCAATTCTAAAACTGCATTCCTTGCAAAAGCTGAATTTAAGGAATAGTGCATGTTCCTATTACAGAAAAAAACAACTGCAATAAGAATCGTTTCTCCTTGAAAAGGTCTTGCACCTTAAGAACGCTACCACCCTGAACTTGAAACACGTTAAAGGAAAAAATTTCAATAAAGAATCGAGACAAGCTACAAATTTTCCTCTTAACGTTTACATTCCAATCAGAGCTCATGAATATCAACAAAAAGCTAAGGCAGAAGCTTCTCCTGCCCACGTTCAGAGCAATTTAAGAGTATAAAATTGGAGACGCCAAATACAAAGAGGTAAAGCTGAAAATGTCCTTATATTAGCTCTACACATTGTCAGCGTTGTGTTCAAGTGTCCTGTAAAGCTCACACTTATTTTCTGCAGTTTTTCTCACTGCAAATGTTTAACAAATACTAAATACCAGGAACAACTTCTCTAGAGAAGAAATACTCTGCTGTCCCTGGGGACAGTGGATGCAGACAGAACCTTCTAATCTTCAAGCCTCCATATTTAACTTATACTTAAGACTAGGGCACAGCTAAATACAAAAAGCAAACAACAAATCTATCTTGGCAGTTCCAAGAAACAGATTTGATCATACTAGTATGCTCTCTTCTGATGCATCTGTTCAAAGCATTACATGCATTTTCCAGTATGAAGTCTGGCCAAGTGAGAGAAATGAAGTTCCAGAAAATTGAATGTAAATGCACTTCTCCTCCTCTCCTACCATGGAAGTCAGAGCTGGACAACCAGCACAGCCTTTAGAAATAAGGAGATAAACAAAATTTTATTGCATTAATGTGCCGCTAAAGTCAGCCTGCAAAAAGCAGCAGCTACAGTCCTGACACTGACTCTCCCTGTGACCTTCACCACGCCCCTTTAACATTCCATTCTGCTGCCCTTTTCCTCAGGCTTTGGAGTGCAACTGTTTGGAAATGCTTTGAGATCCTCTGCCGTTTTTCTATTTCAACCGCCATTTACAAAAGCCACCGAACAAGGCAATTCACAACCAGCCCAGAATTTTTCTTCAGGTTTTTTCAGTAGGACTGCAGAAACATCATCTCACTTTTTCAGCAGCAGCCTTCTCGACAGCGCGTTGCACTCCGGCCACCTACACAGCTTCTTGTACATTGCCATACACTTGTTCTCGCGGCTTTGGAGCTCACTTGTCAGCTTCTCTAAATTAAAAACAGAAGGGCAAGTTTATTTAATCAATGCATTTCCTTCTCTACTTTCTGCACAAAGCTTCTTATTATAGCCAAGGATGCAAAACAGTAAGAGAACAGGAGAGAGGCCCTTGAAGGACAGAAAGGACAGATTTGCTATGGAAACCTTCATATCCCAATTCCTTAAAACTGCAAGTGCATTTTAATCACCAGGAAGAGTCCACAAAAATTTATTTTAAGATGGCAGCTACAACAAACTAACATGCTATCAATTTACTACTGCTAAGCATGCTGCTGCAAAGTTCATCACTGAATAACAAATACCATGAACAGGTGGGTAAAACCAGCTTGTGTGAGAGCACCTCCACAGTTTGCATTGGTGTTTGAAACTGGTGTTAGGAGTCAGGCTTCTTACAGCCTTTTATTTTGTAATCAGCAGACAAGCCTGAACCTGCTGTTCCTCTACACAACTGTGATTACTAATTGACAGAATAAGTTACCTCCTAGTTTTCCTCTCACGACATCTAAGGCTTCCTTATACTTCTCCAAACGTTCCAGAATCATGTAGTACAGTTCGACCTTAAAAGAAAGATCAGGCTGCAATGAAATTTGCTAGTAAAACAATCTACAGGTGTGCCAGGAAATAAAGTGGCTTGTGTTACTGTCATTAGAAATAGGAGATAGCCAGGCCTACAAAGCTATCTTTAGCATCCCAGAGGGTGGAACATTCAGGAATTTAGGTCTTTTTCCATTCTCAGTCCTGAAGGTTCTCTTGGGGCCTCCGAGGGAGCAAACCCAAGTACTTATCAGTCAAATCAAATGCCAAAAAATTTCCTTGGCTACACGACTCCAAATCCCTCTCAACTGTCTGCTCTTGGTTTTCCTTCTGTCCCGCTACTTTCACATTTGCTTCCAGAACACCACTGATTATTATATTGGAAAACTGTTAAAATAATCAACGTCCTTTAACAGTGCATTCCTTGTCTCAATAATGTTCAAATCAAGCTGAAAGTGTCTGCAAGTCTTACTTCAGCCTCAGCTTCAATCTTATCCTCTTTCACCATTTTTTCCACCATTCTTTCAGCCAGTGGCAAAAACATCGTCTTTGAGAGGTTTTCATCCTGTGCTGAAATAGACTAAGAAAGAGAAAAATTATTGTAACAGCTCATCAGCTTTTTGTGTTGTCCCACCCACTGCTTTCTTCACATCAGAACAGGAGAAAAAAAACTCCACCCAGGTGCTTCAATCCCCCCAAAACCACACATTCCGAGCTGCCATCTGTCACGTGCAGAGAGCAACTGCTCTGTTAAAAGGCAGCAATAAAACTGGTGATATACAGAAAAGCTCGCCCTTGATTACATTGTCCAGAGACTCATGCATCTAGGCACACAATATCCATGGCAAATAACACGCAGCAAGAACACGTTTCTGTTTTCCATGGCACAGTATTTTAGAGAATGTGATTAATGCCTCCATGCTCATTTTTGGCTCGGCCAACACTCTGTCAGTGTCTTATAGACATGCTAGGTCCAGAGCTCTCATTTATTTCCTCCTAGAGCTTTTATAACCTAGTTACAGAGAGGAACAGTTCTGCCTAAGGAGCTGCAGATATTTGAGGATTTATTCATTAGCTCCCTAACTAAACCCAACTAAACAGACAATAGGGTACTAGTCCAGATAAGAGAATAATTCAAGCTGTACAAACGTGACAAGGCAGACCAGTTAAGTTGCATTATAAAAGCACTACAACATTCACATTGAACCTCATTAATAATAATGCTTAAGGAGGGCTCAGTCCTTCCCCCAGCACCACAAAGAAACAGTTCAAACAGACGTCTTACTTAAAATATCTAATAGCTTCACTTGGAACGTTGTGCTATACCCGCAGCAAAAGTCAAACTCATTTGCAACACCGTACACACCTGCATGATCAGGCTCATCACAGACCAAAAATAGTAAGGATTTTTGGGTACAATCTTATAAAGTGCCATCCCAGCCTGAAAAATATAAGACAAAGTTTCATCATTCCTGAAATGTATCTGCTCTCATGACAAACAGTGCAAACTAAGCAGCAATGAAGGCAGCAGGCAACACAGAATTAGCAACTAGATGGGAGGATTTTTATCAACCCCTGAGCCATTCCTTCTTAACACACATTCTACAGAAGAAAACAGAGGGTGAAAACATTTCAGAGATTAAGTACTTTGTGTCGGTCTGACAAGGAAGCAATGAGCATGTGCACGTATGATTGCCTAAACAGGTAACAGCTTTAATTAGAAGCAGTACCTACATCAGGAAGCAGAAGACCTACTCTTTAGGAGTGAGGGGGATATTTCCAGTGCTGATTTTCACAGGTATGCTCCGCCAGTGCCAAAAGACACACCAAACCACAGGCCTCCCTCATGTAAGCAACTGCCCTTCACCACTCATTTCATACATACACACACTCAGATATCCAAAACATGAGGTCACCTATACATGCAAAGCAGCGGTTAAGCAAAGGTCGAGCTGAAAGCTTGGCTGTATCAAAGCAGAGTCAAGATATTCAAGATTCTCTAGCCTAACACAGAAAGAGTTAGTCACATATTTCTCTTGCAGATTGCCAGTGTCTGTATATAATGAAGGACCATGCTTCTACCCATACAAAATCGGTAATTCATTTTATGGAACTACATACAATACAGTCTACTACCACAGATGGATTTTTGTGCCCATTTGCTGACTGCAGTCAGTTTGCATTTTCCAGTACTTCCAGCTGCAAAACCCCAGAACACAGGATGCTGAGGTTTATTTTCACTCTCCAACCCGTTAGCATCCACACGCTCTTTGCATCTCTAAATCCTTAGGTCAAATGCACATCGACCATCTTACTCTCTGACAATGTCTGAGTAACTTAACTAGATAAGTGTTTGTAGACATTTTAAACATACAAAAGGTCAGATAAATGTTAAATAGCGTTATCTGTGCAAGACTGGTCTTTTTTCTACTCCTGGTTGTACACCGGAGTACAATTAACATACAGTCACGCCTGTGAAGCTTAGGTTGTCATATGAAGCTGTAATTTCATGTACATTAATAACTTAGTCCCTACCTAAAGCTTGAACTCGAACAGCATACAAGTTGGCCTACAATGGAGAATAACACTTCTGCTCACTATTTTCTTATTTAAACCAAACTTGCACAAAAATTCAAGTCACCTTAACACAGCGGGAACGAGAGGGAGCCTAGGACTCATTTACTTGGCGCTCTGTGCTTTTTTATACAGACGAGTGAGTGCGCATGCTTTGAAAAGAATCTTCCATTTATAGGCATTCTCCAAGCACCTAATTTGGAAGTGATGAAAACAAAACTAACCAGCATGACACTGTTCTGCCAACTGAGAAGTAAGATGTACTTTAAGGAAGTGCTTTTTAGTTTTTCTTATTGAATTACAACCAATACAAGCCCAGTCATATGTTAGATTCCAGAGGTAAGGACATGGGCAAGATTACTCTTCCCAAAGATAACAGCAAACTAAGGAATTCTGCCTCCTATGTAGCCACCATACTGTTCAAGACAGATTGATAAAGGCCTCCCAAAATAACCAACATATTCCATCAGACCAGATGTGCACACAAAAGGCACAGCTGTCCTATCCCACTAAGGAAAAGAAAGCATTTGTCTTCAGAACAAATACATACGATCTTTTAAACCTTTCTGTAAAAACTAACATAGAGTGTAACTTCTGCATTAACCCAGCTTAGCTTTCTGAAAGATTACTTATAACATGAAAAGGCATTAACAGTAAGATATACAGAAAAAGACACCTTAAAATGACCAGAACACAAATTGTACCTGTTGCATCTTCTTGTATTCTCCAACCCTGGCATAGGCCATGAAGAGATGAGAGTGATACTCTTCACTGTTGGGAACCTTCTTTACAGCTGCCTCATAAAGTTTAGTTACCAGTTCCGCTAAACCAAAACCAGATGCTTGAGTTAAGACAGATTTGGGAATAATTCTAAAACACGGCTACCTAAAGATAGCATCAGTGATACTCTGAACAGAACTCTAATTACACTCATCAACCACAGAAACTCTCCCCCCAAAACCCCAAGCGCTACAAACATTAGGCAAAGGAGCAAAGTGCTTAAAAAACCCCAACCAAACCTCAAAACAGAGTTAACAGCAACAACTGAACTGCTCAGAAGCACTTAAGTCTTTTTCTTAAGCAAGTTTATCTATTTTGGAGCATTAAACTGAATGAAGATTTCTACTCCTGGCAGAACGACTGCTCCATGTGAATTACCTATCAAAACACAGAGCATTTTCAGAGCCTACTATCAAATTAGTTACTCTTATCGCAGGTTTACTTATCTTAGTCACATCCTGTTATTCCCAATTGCCTGTTTTAGTATTCTTAACAAGTAACACTATACTTTTTAATAATAGGTCTAGCATGACTAAATACTTACAGTATTATAATATGCAAAACTTGCTTATGTTTTCATCCTTCCAGATTTTTTTTTCCCCTTACACATACAATCATATCTCAGTGTTGTATTAGAAAACTAAACGTAATTTGTCTTCCACAGAGTTTACATATCCTTGACACCCATACATAAAACACCTAAATTAGAATTTTCCTGAAGGACCAGAAGTGGAAGCGCCTAACACCCACTATTTCCTTTCTGAGTTATAAACCCGAGCTTAATGCTTATGCAAGTTGTTTAGAAGCACAGAAAGGCTTTTGACATTTTCAGGGGGTTATGCTGAAGTCCCACATACACACAAAAATTTCGTATTATTCAAGAAATGATGCTTTAACTCCACATATACAAAACACACACATATAGAAAGGAATAAGCTAGCATAATATTATATTATAAACTAATTGCTATATTGCAGACTGATACCAAATATCCATTCCCACAGAAGTCCTTTCGCCCCGTTGTCATCGCTCCAGCAGTTCAACAGTAAACGCTGCCACCACCACCAAGAACCACAAGAAGCTGCCAGAAACAACTGTTTAGAGCTGTAGATAAGCAGTATCTAAGGTCTGGCTTCTTTCAGAAAAGCACGTGCAATTTTACTCCGGCACTCAAACGTTCACGATTTGGGATTTTTAAAATACCGCATCACTACAAGGAACCATACTGAAAAAGCTACTGCGGTCAAATTGAGAGGCCAGGATTTCCCTTCCGCTTGTCACACAGCTTCTTGAGGCCTGAAGCCCTCGACTACGCTCTCACGGCGTTAAGCATGCTCCAAACCACAGACCATGTGATTTGTCACCTCTACCACATTTACTGACAATAAATTCCAGTAGCTTTCATTTAAAAGAAAGGTGAACTCGGGCTGATGGTGACGGATGATTATTAGCATGCCATTCATTTAGGAACTGTGTACACAACAGTGTTAATGAGAGAAGCCTGACCAAGGTTCTTCGCATTACGGTGATCACTAGAGCCCTAGGGGCATTTGTAACAGGCATAATTTAAATTCTTAATGACACGCCTATACAAGAACCCTGGACTTCGCACGTTTCCCATGAAACTGTGGGTCACATATACTTCTGGAAGAACGTAAATAATTACGATTTTTAAGAAAGGCAAAGGAAAAAGCTTACGTCTATGCATTTCCCGGTAAAGAATAGTTAGTGCTTGCAAGGAATTATCATCTGTGGGTTCAAGTGCTGCTACTTCTTGTGCCAGAGCATACGCTTCATCTTGCTTGCCAGTTCTCTGCAAGCCAATTGCCTTTAGAACCTACGGACACAACGCAGAGGCAGCTGTTAGAAACAGAGTTGGAAGTTACTGGTGAAAATCCTCTCATTCCTGGTGAGGAGAGGCTTTGCCCAACCACCTCATTACTTCTACAAAACTTGAGGATTTATTAAGCTTCTAGTCCATACGGCTGTAGAGGAAAACTTCCAAATGCAAGCTGCATCCAATAGTGCAGCTTTGCGTTCCTTAGCAAATGCGCAGGCTGCTCCAAGGCATCAGCTGCCACTCAGATTTTCCCTACCTGCAGACTGAAAACTGAGCAGTCCTGCCAATTCTCATGGTTTTTTTCTTTCAATAACTGGCCAGAGAGAAGCCACATAAATGAGATTCAGGTCAATGACACTCGCTTCAGCTTGGAAAGCTTTCAAAATATAGAAGTGGTATGAACTGTAGAGGAAAACCCAGAGGGAAAAGAGAAAAGTAGAGTCTCCTATGTTCAGAAAACCAAGGAGCAGTTCTCCTTTCCCTTCACAACAGGGGCACAGCAGGGAGGGCAGCGAACAAGCAGCAGCAGAGCAACTGCCTCCAAAATCACCTCATTATGTTTTACTAAGGACCACACCTCCCAAGGAAATGTTTTGGTCCAAACTGCTACAGGTAGGTATCCCAACCTAATTTCTAAAGGAGGCATTTTTTAAGGCACAGCCCACGTGCCAAGGTTGCTTGCAGTGGCTCTGACAGGGAGCTGGACAATTAGCTCGGGTGTAACCAATTACACTCCACTCATTAGTCACCAAGAGGATCTGTACAAGTTTTCAGGCAAACATGATACCGTGTGACTTAGAACAGCCCGAGATGTTCCAGAGGGTTCAGAAACCACTGCGGCCTCTGGAAGATCACGGGCACCGCTCAAAAGGCACAGCGAAACACTCCACGTCTCGGAGCCGCGCTCACCGAACGAGGTCAGCGCACCCCGGTCGCACTTACCTTTGCACAGTGAAGATCCTTGTGTTTTTTGAGCAGTTTATCCGCTTGCTGGATTGCCATTTTATTATTGCCATTATCGAGATAATCTGCATAAGAACAACACATACAATGTTATATCAGAACACAAGACCATTCTGGAAAGCCATCTCGAATTTTACACTGGAGTATGTGCTGTTGGGCCAGTAGGGCAAACCGCATTTTCCTTGTACAATTACTACTAAGCCAAACGTTCAGGACACGTGTCATTTTGTAGATGAAGTATTCATCTCGCTGTACTAGGTTTAGTCATTCACACAAACAAGCTTTTGTAATTACTCCACATAGATCATTACAGCAACAAAAGAGAGATAATAGAGCGGGTTCTGCAGCGGCAGCTCTTTGCTAGCACTGGAGCTTGGGCTCTTTGCTTCAGTAAAAGTCTAAATTAATTTGGCGTGCCTTTGGGAGACTTTCAGTGACTTTTAGCAGGCAGCAGGTTAGAAACTAAGCACTCACCATCTATCAAAGCATTAAGTGAGAAGACCTACTTGTCCACAGGACCCATACTTCAGGCAGAGCAGATGTGTCCCCTAACAGGGTACGGCTGTGCTTTCACCAACCTGGTTTGAAAGACAAGACATGAAGCTCCCGGGGGGAGCTTCCCTGTTTCCTAGGGGGATATCCCACTATCTGGTAGAACTTCAGCTGTAGAAAGACCTGTCTTGAGCCCATTTTCTCCTTTTTTTCAGGTTGGTATTAAAACTTTCAGCTTCGCCTACAGTGCCTCACGTTGTTAGACAACTACAAACAAGCAATTTTAGATTAGGACATAACCCCTGTATGCTTCCCCGACCTCAAAAATTAATACTTACTAACCAAAACCTAGCAGAAAAGCTTAGCTGCACCTGACGTGCCAAGAGGGAAGCGTCTGCTTGCGCTGTTCTGGCCTCTCCCCTGCCAAACTGTGCACAGAGCTCATGCCAGTTAATTGAAATTACATTACACCTC
This sequence comes from Egretta garzetta, assembly GCF_000687185.1. Lineage (NCBI taxonomy): Eukaryota > Metazoa > Chordata > Aves > Pelecaniformes > Ardeidae > Egretta > Egretta garzetta. The sequence continues at coordinate 733,423 of NW_009258275.1, read as the reverse complement.
TTTCTCTCATCAAGACTGTAGTTCTTGTAATGAGAGAGAACTCTTCACTGAGTAGAGAGGTGACCTTTAGCAATTCCTTGGTATATGGTACAAAGTGTGCATCTATACTAATGAGATTTATATTCGGCAGCTTTAACGTTTGCTTCCGCGGCCAAGTAAGTGCTGCAGATTTAAAGTAGAGCTAATTGGGCTCCTGAGACCACACAGACAAAACCTCAAACGAGGCAGCCTGCCCACACCAACCAAAACAAAATGTTGCTGCATAAAATGTAGTTTGAAACTGTAATACACGTTCTTCGTATGGGTTAGATGGCCATTTAACTTAGGAAAACCTGTGCATCACCTTTAACATTAAAACTTAGGCACGGACTTCTCAGTGAAGAGGTTTCTGTGGAACAGAACAGCCTGGTGATCTCTTCACAGACCAGCAGAGACTTCTTCATTTAAGGATCCGCGTTGCATGGGTTGACGTACACCCAAATTACCTGCCACACTGCGCTGCCTGTCTTGGATTGTTTAACAACCGTGCCGATAAGATCTCCGCTTTAGGTCTCCTAAAGTAAATCAAATAAACCACAAACCTCTCTAAACTGCAGCAGAATAAAAAGACCATCTTTTGCTAACAACAAGTAAGTTTGTTGGAAGCCAAAGCAGCTGGCAACTTCCAAAGGAATTCAAGCTGAAGGAAAATAAACGTAAGCCTACGTTAGCTGCAAGTCTGTGGGTGAAGATGTTCAACGGCTGGAAATGCAACACGTGAACCTTCAGGTGAGGGAAGAACAAATCAAGATGAAAGATAAACCTAAACCCTCAGTAACCGAGGCACACGGTGCAAAGCAAAGAGCACTGCTCTAAGTCAAGAACCAGACCCTCGACCTCATGCTGCACAGCTCCAGTTTATGACTGCTGTGAAGTTGTGTATTTACCTCTCCAAGGATATACACCTTATTTCGGGTTCTGCAGCATCAAAGCCTGAATTCAAATCTTATACTGCAGATAATCCTTTCTAGAAGCAGCAGAAAGCTATTTTAAAGCTCTCTCCCCAGTAGCTGCACCCTCTGAATCGAACGCAGTGAAACACATCCCGACATCGTCTGCTTTAATATCAGTTGAATTCACCAAGCCTTTTCTTCCTACAACACGTAAGATGTTACACAGGTTATAACACAAATAACTGCACGTTAATAAAACCGGCAATCACAGCATGGAGAGAAAACGAAGGGAAAAACCTGAAAATTGTTACATAAAGACAAAGCGTACAGCTGCGCTCGTAATTATGCAAGGAGCTTTAAGAATCAACCAAAACTATCTGCCTCCATTTCACTGGAACCCATCACGGATGCAGGTCTAACCCCGCACCGTCGGAGCAGCAAAGGGCATTCCCAAAGCACGTTCATCCCCCAACGACGGCAGCTCTCCACATGTTTGTAAGGAGGGATTTATTTTTTTCTGGCATTGAAAAACTTGACAACATGTTCCAAAATCTCTATCCCATCTTCAGTTTACAGGGAAGAAACGGTACCGTAGCCTGGGGAAGCGTTTTTCTTTTCTCTTTCTCTACATTTGCATAAACAGAGACAAGCTTGTCTACAATCTCTTAAGCAATCCCAACTGCACGTAATACCCTTGGAAATATTTGGGGACATCTTAATACTGGATGTTTCTTAACAAGACCGTCTCCTTCCAAGCACTTCACTCTGGTCTCCCAATTAATCTTCCTAACACCGTCATTAGCCTGTGCCACCACACCTCAGCACACAACTTGCAGGTTGCCGTGACTGCCCTCGTGCCTTTTATGCATTAATCCACTCCCGACTTCCCTGCGGCGGCAGGCAGGGGCCGACCCAAGTTACCTTGACCGAGGGAAGGAGGCGCGGAGCCCCCCACCCCCGCTGGGGAGGGGTTCGCCCGGCGGCGGGGGGTCCGAGCGGGGAGACTGCGGGCGGCGCGGGGGCAGCGCCGCTGCCCG
>NW_009258275.1:715360-730707 GCF_000687185.1 Egretta garzetta | reverse complement strand
GTGCCTGTCCCTCCGCCCCGGACAAAACCATGGCGATAGCTGCAGTCAGCGAGGCGGAGACCCGGCTGTGCGGCAACTGGTAAGAAACGAAACCGGATTGCGCCGGGGCCTGTCCTTCGGGCCGGCAGGCTCGGGGGTTAGGTAAACGAGCGGTATCTATTCCCTTGAAACGCTGTGAGACACCGGAAGGTGCAAATAAACAGCGAACATACCGTCTTTTTATAAACGTTTGGGGTTTGGCTTTACCTTCTCAAGTGTTAACGTCTTGTAATTTCCCCAACCGTTGCTCCAGTTTCGGATTTAACGGGCAACTAGATGGAAACCGAAGCATTCCCACAGAAATAAGAGACCAGATTTTCAGCGGGGTACATGTGAAGAACGGGATTCCGAGTGTTTGTAGCGGCGGTGTGGCTGGGGAGCAGAGATGCAAAAATAGCACTGGGCACATAGTGTGGTGGTGGTTGTTTCTCTTTGATAACAGTTCTCTTTCTTCACAAGCTCCAGCGTTGGTAGTGCATTTACTGATAATGATGTAATCTCAGAAGTTGCATCATCTTGAATACAAGCAACTGCAGAAATTAGCTTTTTTTTTATTTATTTTTCCTCAGAGAGACGTGGGAATCCATAGGTTTCTTGCAACGTTAGTCTGGTTTGTTTGCAAGCAGTGAGTGTGGCAGTTCAGGTGCTGCTCTTGGGCTTCCTTGCTTTGCCAGGCTCTTGGCTGCTTGGGATCTGGCGAGGGAGGAAACGGCACAGCCGTAGCGTTTGTCCTTTCTGACACAGAAGGCACTAAGCAATAGGTTATAAAGTGAATTTTGGTGGTTTGAAGGCCGATTTCTTGTGTGCGGGGCAGAGGGGAACGATGCATCCATCTAGAAATGATGTTACCTGCTTGAGGCAGGAGGAAGGGCTAAGCTCCTAGTGCCTCAGTTCTTTTTACACCTTTTGTGTTTGTAAAGCCTTGCATCCTCCTCAAGAGAGGAAAATGGGTACCGTAGAAAGGAGGTGAATTGGGGAATTTTGGCTACAGAGTAATATGGTTGCTGCTATCGTTCCCTGAGCAGATCTGGCTTAACAGGATCTGTTATTTATTTGCCTGTCAGAGCCAAGTTATTTTCAGGAAGAAACTTTTATCTTCTCCGATTAGTTTATTAACTTCACCCTGGTGAATTTGTCTTTTGCATAAGGAGGTAAACCCACCTTGATTTTTATCTTAATGCAGTGTGAAAACTGTGACCTTTGCATGCTATATACGTTAATGTCCCAACTATGAAGGAACATGGAAGCCTGGTTGGGCTTGCCTTTCTCTTCCGTTACTTAGTTCTCTAACCCGTGAATTCATAGAAAGCTTTCTTAGGATTTTTTTTTTTTTTTAATGAAAAACTGCTTGAAATTGTCAGTGTATTTTCTGAAAAGTAACCTCTGTGACTTTCTTGTAGCAAAAAGGATGTTCCTGTTGCTAATTTCATCATGCATGAAATCCACTGTAGCAGAAACATCGAAGTGTGCCGTTACTGCAGTGACTTAATCCCAAAGTCTGAAATGAAGAACCATATTGAGTCTGAACACGTGCAGGTGCGAAACAGGTTCCTCCTCTAAAATTACTGACTTCTATGGCAATTAATCTAACGAGGTCTCTTCGTTGTAGGTTACCTGCAAGTGTGGAATGAAGATAGAAAAACGTCTCTTCGAGGATCACGAGGTTGGTGGACTTTATGTACTTCCAAGACACTTGGAAGATGCTCTGCGGTATTTCCAAGCACCGGTTCCAGAGCCTTTCTGTCAGCCAAGACCTGGATTCCAGCCTGTGATTGATGCATCCTTTTTATTGGACCATGCGTTCTAAATTCACGCCCTCTGACAGAACGTGGCTGGAAAGGGCCTTAAAGTGGTGGAGCCTGCCCTTATAAAAGGGGTGTCTGTGATAATCGGTGATTTTGCCCTTATTAGAGATGAAGATGAGAAACGATAGGCTGCTTCAAAAGTGCAGACTACCATTAACTTGACTTTTTTCATTCCTTTAACCTTACGCGTTTCTGACCCTGCTGCAGTCATTGTGTGAGTTTTAATAACTCATTGTGTCCAAACAGACTTTTAAAATAACTCGTAAAATAAACTAAAATGGGGCACAGCGGGATTTTCTGAGTTTCTGAATCCAGTTGGCTGCTGTCACGGGCAATCTTGATAGAAATGTCAGTACCTTCCCTTCCAATGGACTCATTTAAAGGCGGCCCTGGAAGTGCTTATCAGTGAGTAAAAGAGGATTTTCTTTGATGATATGTCCAGTTCAAAACCCTGGAAGTAGCTTATCCTGCACGTTTGCGTGTAGCTCTTTTAGTTTTGTTTATAAAGCAAATGCTGATTTATTATTGCAGCATCTGCGATTATAACATGTATTTCACCTATGTTTAACTCCTTTTGAGGGGCAACTTAACCTGTCATTCAGTGTAGGGATAGGGAAAAGAACACAGGCAAGCAATTCTTGCTGAGTAGTAAACGTGCTGTAAATCTGTTCCCTAATATAACACACGCTAACGTGTTTTTAGCAGTGCTCAGTGAAATGTGAGTAGTACTGGATGTCAAGACCGTATGTAAAAAGCTAACTTCAAAAAGCACCCTGTGAATCTGCTGTCCAAATGTTTGTTAGAGATTTAAAAAATAAAACGTTCTGAGTATTCAGAGTGCTTCAGCTGGTATGTTTATGACCACACAGCTTATACAACACGCTGTTCTTCTGTGTATCGCACAGTATCTGATTTTGGGCTGTTCTTTAGCGTAGCTTTGGGTCTGGCTAAAGGAACAACAGGCCACTCAACTCTTGAGCAAACTGAGAACCTGCCTCCACCTTTGCCTCAGTCTTCCATATGCGAAGAATAATCCCTCCTTCTTTTTCCAGGCGTCAGCGTGCCCTCTGCGTCCTGCCGTCTGCCAGTACTGTGACATACAGCTCACTTTCAACAACCTCCAGGACCATGAAATTTACTGCGGAGCTAGGACTGAGAGATGCGGTGGGTGCGGACGTAACGTCATGCTGAAAGATCTCAAAGAGCATCCGCGAGCCTGTGGGCGAGAGGTGACGCGAGTAAGAGGAAGCAGAGCAGTGCCTCGCTTTGAGGATGAGGATGCAGATTTGCACGCCCTTGGAGACATTAGGAACCGACTGAGATCAGGTAACTATGCTGGGCCTTTGCGGAGAATGCCCAGGGTGCTGGAAAAGGAGATTTATAGCAGCTGTGCAGGAGACAAAACACTTAGGGACGTTAGCAAAAGAAATGTTTCAGCAGCACAGAGAAATCAAAAGAGGAATAATTGGCTTCTAATGGGTGTTTGGCAGCCGATCCAAGTATAAGGTTTTGTAATTGCTTTCTGTGAATAACGAAAGCTCCAGAGGCAATGTGAGTAGGACTATTTTTCCATGGAATAGAACTGCAAAGGTACAAGCCAGCTGTGTAGAGGACTGCTGAGGTGCCCAGTGTGAAAGCCCAGCCCACTGCCTGTTCTTTTGTCTCAAAGTATCTAGCTTAAAAATTGGAGTTGTTTTCTCACTGCAAATCCTGTCTGTTTTCATTCAGTGGCTGCACTCTGCTCCAGTTAAGTAGACAGGTAGGCAAGATCTGGATGTGGGTTCGCATAGGTGGTGCTGGGCATTTCTGCAGTAACATCCCTGTAGCTTTCCTACCAGAAAAGATGCCATGGTTTTCTTCTGTACGTGTCCAATTCCCACCCTTGTCAAATGTAGTATCGTTAAAAGGAAGTTGTTTTCCCGTCGATATACTGAAGAAACAAAGCTGAAGTGTTTCATCCTTGTGAAAGGGCTGAGACTACAGAATATTAATCGGACCTTGTCCACAGTGTAGGTCACAGAAGGTTCCTCAGTGACTTCGTAAAGCTCCCAGGAAGCTTAAGTTCAAGCTTTTGGAGTAAGAGGAATGACTTTCTTCTTTTTCTTCTTTTTTGCTTGTTACAAACAAAAATAGGATGAGCGTTTTCCTTCTTCCTCCTGAATTTGATACAGGTGTCCTAGGCTTTGAAACACTTGACCTCCATGAGTGTCCACGTGTGCATGGGTGAAACCCTCGTGCTTGAGCTAGTCTAATGCACAGAAGTGAACTGCTTGTTGCAGGCTTAATGTGCTCTCAATTCATGATATTTATCTTTTGAAGAGGATGAACTGGAGCAGCTGGAGAGAAATGAAGACGCTCATTCTTCACTTTATGAAGAGTGGAACGCCGATTTAGACTACGTGTTGGCTCTTAGCCTGCAAAATGAGAATAATCCTCACGATAATTCTGCAGCTGAAATTCCCAGTGACTTCTGGGAAAACTACTACGCCAAAGAGTCCGTGCCATCGGCCCGTCTTAAAGAAACAGACAAGTCAAATATCTTCTCCTGTGACTCCTTAGTGTCTTTTAGCACGTCAAGCCATGTAAAAAGTAAGTATAAATGCTGCTGTGGTGGGTTTTTTTCCTTTAAAGTTTGAGAGAATGGAGAAGGAAAGAGAGTGTTCTTGGACTGGGCATGCCAAAGATTATCTGGGCATTTTAAAATGTCACAATGAGTCTCTTTGAGACCCCCTCTAAATCATTTTTAGATAATTAATATGCAGGAGTTTAGATGCTCTATGAGTACCAGTCTTCCTTCCTTTCTTAAATTTTATCTTCTGCTTCCTCAAAACTTAGCACTATTAATGTTTAAAAGAGTTTTTCAAAGAGGTATTACTTACGCAAGACAGCAAGGGGAGAAGAAATAAAAGCTGCAGGGAATATCTGACCTTGGTCGGTGGCGAGAGCTTCATAACAACTGAGTAGGTGACAACTTTCTTGCTGAAGTAAACATGAAAGGGAGGATCTGGGGGAGACCTGTAGTGCCAGCTTATTTTGAAAGGAGAAATGGATTTATTGAAGGCAGTAATAGGCTTTTTTACCGGACCGATCTATCTTTGAGCCCAGAACATTGTTCTCGCTCTGGCTGACATGAATTTGCTTATGTGAAACTCAGCGGGTGGGAGCAGCGTAACTGTTTCCTCAGCATTTGCTCCGGTGGCTGTCCTGTGGCACCAAACAGGAGCCTGTTGCTTAGGAATTTTGAAGATAAGTCGATCCGACTGCATCAGACTTCTCTGCAGTAGAGGACATAACCATTACTTACAACCGTTACTTGTTTTGCAGACGACGAGATCATCATGTTGCCCTGTGAATTTTGTGAGGAGCTCTACCCTGCTGACGATCTGATTCTTCACCAGGTTTAGTACTTTCTTGTGTTGTACCTCAGGGGTTGCAGTAAAGACTTTTTTCTGCCACCGTGACTGAACAAAGGCACGGTCTTCACCCTGGTGATGCTGTCAGAACTCTGGCAATTGTGTCTCTGCAAAGCACGGGTTTTAAAGTCCATCTATGCTCAACAGGAGAGCTAACTTTTCTGTGTTGCTTACATCACAGACAGGTTGTAACCCAGCAAGTGCCTTTGCCTCGTTCAGTAAAAGAAGTTCTCCTCCAAATCCACGAGAGCACGATGGTCTGCGTGCCGTCAGGTCCAGAAGCTGTAGGTCTCTCTCTTCGTCCCAGCCCCGAGCTGTCCAGGCAGAAAGAAACGTCATGATTCCCTGTGAATTTTGTGGCATCCAGCTAGAAGAGGAGACGCTCTTTCATCATCAGGTATTAAGCAGAACTTGATCTGTCGTATCCCATGAAGTTGTTCAAGAGCGACGCCAAGTCCTGCGGCCTCCCCTTGTGGCACGTTTCAGGAATCCAACTAACTGTCCCCTGTGTCATACCTTCCTAAACAAAGCCCCTTGGGTGCCATCTCAATCGTTGTGGTGTGCTGAGACTCTTGCTGAAAAATAAAGATTATTTTTGAAAGCCCTTATAACGAAAGCCAAACAATAAGCCCTGAAATGGCACGGTATAAATGTTTGACTTGTGCATAAAAATCGTGTTGAAACCAGGATGTATGAGTCACAGCTAAGGGGGGGGAGAGGAGCGGAAGCGCCTGCGTAGGTAAGGGCAAGTAGGCAACAGAGACCACGAATCTAGGAGGTGGAGGAATGTCTCTGAGGGCAGATGTAAAGAGAGAGAGAAAGGGTAAGCACGAACATATCTGAAGCTCAGCCTAAGAGAGAAGCGGTGGGTTTATGAAATGATGGGTGCTGCAGGGTGCTTCCTAGGGCATTCTGGTTTGTCTATGCGTTGCTGTCTGATGCGTCCAATACGGAAAGAATGCCAGGTCTTGGTACTGCTGAAGCTGTTCCTGCTTTTTGAGAATGCTGGACAGATACCAGCTAGACTGCTTGGTGCTTTAATGCTTCTGTACCCCTGAAGAGCAGATTTGGGGAGAGGTGTGCACGTGGAAGGGACAAATTCCTCTGGAATTTGCTGCTATTGCAGACAGGTTACGAAACTGCTGGACTTGCTCGTTTTCTGTTTCACAGCTGAAGGAACTGGGAAGTTAACAGTTCCCGCAGTCCTGACTAACAAACAAGTGAAGCTGTGTTTTGTTTGTTTGTTTTTCTAGGCTTTTTCCTGTTGATAGTAAATTCAGTATTAATAGAAATGAGGTCTGATAAAGTGTCATAGCTTATCCTATGCTAAATAGTAGTGCTTGACACTAAGGAGAAGTCCCCTCCTCCTCCCATTGCAGTTGGCTGTTGGGAGACTTCACGTTTTTTTCCCTTACCCTGTCTAACTCTTTTGGAAATGCAGAATGCAGAGGCTGCTTTATCTACAAGCTTAGAATCACAGAAGGTTTTGGGTTGGAAGGGACCCCCAGAGGTCCCCCAGCCCAACCCCCCTGCAGGAGCAGGGACACCTTGAACCACATCAGGTTGCTCACAGCCCCGTCCAACCTGGCCTGGAATGTTCCCAGGGATGGGGCCTCCACCCCCTCTCTGGGCAACCTGTTCCAGTGTTTTACCACCCTCATTGTAAAGAATTTCTTCCTTATATCTAGTCTAAACCTACCCTGGTTTAGTTTAAAACCATCACTCCTTGTCCTGTCACATAATATTTTGGGTGATGTTTGCGTACGATCATCAGGACTTGTTAAGAATTAGTGATGGGAGCTGAGTTGCCACAATACAGTTTGTTTGCCAACCTCGAAAAGGACGCCCTGTATTTAAAGTTTCGTGTTCCATGTAGTAGTCTTGGTATCTGACAAAGGTGACAAATGTTTTCCTTTCTAGTTCATATCTTTGTTTGGTGTCCTATGGGTTTCTGTCTTTGTGTTTTGTTGTTCCTTGACATCATTAACCTGCAGAAAAAGGTGACTTTGTAACAAGGATGGTCCACAGGGGCACTTGAAATCACTTTTAACTTGATTTTTGTCCTCGGATTTGGTTTTTACGATGGCACCGATACCAGGTCGATATCGGGAACTTGATCAGAGTTACCGTGGTGGTACTTCAGGGCTGCTTTCCCCACGCTTGGGACTGGCGTTGCAGGGTCATTTTTAGGTGTGGAGGCAGAAGGCTGAACAGGGGAGCGTCTGGTTGTTGGCTGGCAGCGAGGCCCCGGGTACAGGGTGGTTCTGTGCAGCACGACTGGCTCACACTCCCAGCTCTGTTTTTGCTTAGGTCCTGTGGTAGCTCCTGATTATTCCCAAGCCTCGTGTAAGAGAAAACGTGGGTGTCGGCAAGCGCTGTCTGCCTCTTTCTGAAAACAATTCCCTACTGACCTTAATCTTTCTGAGGGGGGATGCTCCGCAGTGTTTTTACAGGAATAAGTCTAACAAGCTGTTGTTTAAACAGTCAATGTATGTTTTGCTTTAGCACCACTGTGATCTGCGCCCGGCCAGCCCAGCAGCCGGCTTTCCATCTCGGCAGCCGCTGTCTCCTCGAGGCAACGGAGAGAGAAGGGAATCACCAGAGCTGGCTCGGAGACGAATCAGGCATCAAGGTGTGGGCAAAACACAGACTTAGGCAGGCTCTTTTCCTTCACATCCACAGGAGCCCTGTGCGTGCTCCAGGCTGAATAGGTGTCGTTACCCTGTTCCGTCTCCAAAATTTAAAAGCCCTCAGTCCCCTACCGTTGGCCTATCTTTACGCAAGAAAGATTAAATCACTGAAACTCAGTATCCTCAAAGATCTTGGTTATGAAGCCCGATGCTGCAGGGATGGAAGTGGGGTCTAGTTTTGCTGTCTGGGTGGTCTCTAATGTCTCGTGCTGCATTTACAATTCCTATTGAGCGCTGCTTTCTTGTCCTCTCAGGAGATGTTTCTCCTCGGTGCACAGAAGGCTTTGGGCAGCAGAGGCCCAGCTATCCTGCACGAGGGACCAAGTCACTGAATAATGTGGCAAACACCAGGAACGCGCCGTTGTCCTCTTCAGCGAGAGCTCGGGACGCTCCCGACTCGAGAGGGAAGCCCAGGAAGGTGGCTGGCGCTGAGGGGAGGCCGAAGAACAGAGGTGCAAGTGAATCTGCAGGGGGGACAACGCCACGTGCGAGACCTACTCAGAACTTCCACTCAGAAGCCTTCACCTCCAGCTTCTCGAGAACTTCTCCAGCCCAACCCAGGTAACGCCTTTCTCTTCTGTTCCAGGCAGCCGCGCGGGGCCTGCTCTAGAGCGTACGGGATCGGCGGCGCCGTGTGAGCAAGTTTTGCTCTGCCGAAAGCGGAGGGCACAGCCTTAGGCCTGGCAGCAGCCCGGCAGCAGGGGTAGTGACAAATGGATTCCGGTCCCCTGCCTCACTTCCTGATGGTGCAAACCTGGATCCCCTGGTATTTGCCTGTGGCTGAAAGGGTTTCACTGGGCTGAATTTGGCTGGTGCTGATCTGAGTTTCAAACAGCAGAGTTAGGCTTTTATATCAAAACAGAACGGACAGAATGGTCGCTGGGAGGCAAGGCAGGATAATGCCTTGTTGTCCATCCAGGGTAGCGCGCTCAGCTTGGCTTTTCTCTTTGCTCCATCAAAACTCTAACGTGCATAAGCTTAAACCGAAACCCAGAAGTTCCTGTGCGGTGCCTTTGTGGCTCATCACCTGCTGCTTTCATTGCTCCGCTCAGCTCGTGTTACCGCCAGCCTGAATCGCCTGTTGGGTTGTGTTTGGGTTTTTCTAGCTGCAGTGCAGTGCATGTTACTGAACCTGAGGGCAGCTGACTGGGATAGGGTTCTTCTGCTACACAATCTGGCCTTGAATGTTTCCAGGGATGGGGCCTCCACTACCTCTCTGGGCAACCTGTTCCAGTGTTTTACCACCCTCATTGTAAAAAATTTCTTCCTTACCTCTAGCCTGAACCTACCCTGTTCTAGTTTAAAACCATTTCCCCTTGTCCTAACACAGCTGGCCCTACTAAAAAGACGTTCCCCATCTTTCCTATAGGCCCCCTTTAGGTACTGGAAGGCCGCAATCAGGTCTCCCCGTAGCCTTCTTTTCTCCAGACTGAACAAGCCCAACTCTCTCAGGAGAAGGAGGAAGGGCTGCTTCCTCCACCTCCTGGAGTGTCCCTGGTGTGCGGGAGCTGTCTTTGCGCCGCAGGAGGAGCACAGAAGGGCGTAGGCTTGCGCCAGCTGAAAGTGTCCCTGCTCTTCTTCCGCAGCACCAGCAACGGGGGAGCACGGAGCCTCGGGGCGGCGGATGGCCCGCTCGGCTTCAGGCGCAGGAACACCAAGGTAGGGAGGGGAGCGGTGCCTCGCGCCGTGAGCGGCGTGCCAGAGGAAGCTCCTGGGTTGTTCCCCTCGGGTGGGTGCCCGGGGGAGCCTGCCAGCCGCCTCTCTTTTCGCAGTGGTTGTGCCAGGATGATGAGCTTATTTTATAATCCTTCCTGCCTCAGGGAGGTTTGTATCGATTGGTTTGTATCAAACCCAGCATTTTTACTACTTTTTTTTTTTTTTTTTTTTTTTTTCCCCTCCCCCTTCCCTTTAGGCAAAAGCCCAGCGCCCAGCACCTGGTCACCCAGAGGAGAAGTGAGCCACCACTTTGGGAAAACGCGCTTGGCACGCCGCACCCTACCCCTGTGTGCTCTGGTACTTACCCGAGCGCAAGTACATTCCCCTGTCGCCAGCTCATTGATGACCAGCTATGAATTTAAATTTTTATAGGCAGTGATAATTTTTTATATACGTATGTATTTTTAATTTGGGAGAGTATACTACAGGTTTTTACTCCTCTGGTCTGGACCAGCAACATCCCAAGCCAGCAAGCGCACTTCTGCCTTGGGAACCACCTGGGTCCTGGCTCCATCACACCCCGTGAAGAGAGAAAAGAGAATTTTTTTTGTGGCGCTGATCTTCATGCCCGTGCCCTGCTGCTCCCGCGCACGGCGGTGGCCATTCCAGAGCCAGCCAACGGTAGATGGGAAGCAAAACCGCGGGGGGGGAGCGCTGGCCCTGGGAGCTTGCCCCCGGCCCTGCTGCTCGGCTGGAGAACACCCAGCCCGGCCCCTGCAGCAGCAAGAGCCGAAGGGGGGGGGACCGGGGGCGTCACCCCCGTCCCTGCAGCTCAGCCTGTTCCTAAAGCGTCGTGGTGTGCAGCAGCAGGGTGTGCGCCTCCGGCTGCACCTCACGGGTTGGTACAGGATGGGCCCAGGCCCCAGAGGGGGAGTATGAGGGCCGGGGGAGAAGGGCCGAGCCCGGGGCTGTGTTGTAAAACGCTTTTTACTGCTGTGTTAGTCCGTGCTTTTTAAATGCCTTGGAATAAAATTTATCCCGTGCTGTCCCCAAGCGCTGTGCCGCGAAGCGCTCTTACGGGAGGGTTGGGGGATCAGCTGGCGCGGGTGGTGGGTACGTTTGTCACCCCACACCGAGCCTTAATGTGTGTTCCCCATTAGTGCCTGCCTCAGGGCTTTGGGCATTTGCTCTCCCAGAGCTGTTTCAGCCCGTGTGGCGCGGCGTGAGGGGAGGGGTAAGGCAGGAGCTGGCCAGGCTGGTCTGGGCTGATGCCCCTGGGCAAGCTCTAATGGCCCGGGGCCAGCAGATGGCACCAGCAGGGCTCATTCGCCCCACGCTGGCTCCCCCCCACCCAGGCTGCAGCATGGCTGACTGACCATGGCCCAACTGCTCTTGGTTTTTAAAAGAAAGACATTTTACGGCCGCTTCCACCAAATGTAAGCATTTATTTTTACAAGAAAAGCAGGATAAAGGTATTTAAAAAAAAAAAACGAAACCAAACCAACAACCAACCAGGGAGCGCCCAACCTTGCAGTGGCATTTCTGGGGAGAAGGGCTCTGGCAAGGCCAGGGGAGCTACGCTGGCTTTTCGGGGGGGGGTGGGGGTTAACGGGTGCCTGGTTCGGGAGCTGTGAGGATGAAGAAGAGCGGGGTGCCCAGCTGACACCATGGCTTGGGCTGCACAAGTCCTCGGGCGTGCGCCGCCCTCCCCGCTAAGAGACACATCAGCCACCTTGTGCTTGCTTTCCCTTTTGTACAAAATATTTACACATCTGTGCCAAGTAAATACAACCGCCAGCGTGTCGGCCCGTAAAGCAGGACTGAAGCGCAGAGAACCTGCACCTTCACTTCTAGCGACTCTAATCCTCGTCAGTGGAGGGTTTTGGTAATGATTTCCAGCCCCAAAGAAGGACACAAAACATGGCGGGGATGTTGAGAATCTCCTTTATGCGCGTGTACACCGGGTGGCCAAGAGCACTTAACAGGGCAATGCTGCATAGGGGACCGAGATGGACACAGACCAAGCGAGAGCCAAGACCCAGCTCCAGAATTTTTCCATGGTTTAGTATAATTTTACATTCTGCATGAATATATATTTTAAAAAAAAAAATAATAATCACAAACCAATCTTTGCTTTGACAGACGAGCCCGTTACAGACAATGTCAAGTTCATTTAAAGCACGAGGAAGTACTGATGATTAGAAAAGCTTTAATTAAAAGGCCATTTGAGCTGCAGCGGAGCCACTGCAGCGCTTCCTTCCTAGGTAAGCTGAAACAAACCCAGCCAAACCCTGCCCCCCGCCCCCCAGCACCATCTCCCGCAGGGCTCATGCCAGTCCTCAGAAAAACCCAGCGGCGCCGCGGGTTGTTTACTGGCGTGACTTTGTTCCTGCGGAAGCCTCGTTTACACAGCAAGGTGTAAAACAGCCTCGACGGAAAGTTTGTTATTTGTAATCATAAATAATTCATTGTAATAAATACGTATCAGGTAACTTTACAGCCCGCGGTTCAGGGCCGAGACGCAGCCGCGTTCCGCGCAGAGGCGCGCTCTGGCAGGAGCGGAGGGCAGTAGCAGCGGGGTTTACTCAGAACCCGGGGCCATGCAGAGATCCCAGACCCCCGCCAGCACCGCGAGCCCACCCAAAGCACTCGGGGCTTGGAACGGGCGACGTCGACCCAAGCCAAACCCTTGGTCCAAGCGCCAGGAAGAAACCCCCAACAGCAGCGTTGTCAGCGACGAGGGACAAGATTGAGGAGTCAACATTCGCCCCGCGCCTCTCTGCGCCTGCGGCGGGGGAGCAGCCTTCCTCCCCACGGGGGCTGGGGGCTCCGGCCGCCAACGACGAGCGCTACAACTGCCATTCGCTCCCAGGAGAACACGGATTCACAGGCTGGGCCTGGCCTTTCGCTCTTCCTCACACCTTCCAAGCACCGCACACTCGTCACGCCCAATATTCACAAGAATGTACAATAAATACAGCTTCTTCACTCCCGCGCCCACTGACGAGCCCGATGGGTGTACGCCGTCTTCCAGAGAGACATGTAACACTGACGGCGAAGTACCGCCGCACGCGCGCCATCGCAGACCTCGCCTGGGGCCGCGCACGCGAAGCGCAGGGGAAGGGAAAGGACCAAGCCCGGCCGCCATTCCAGCACCTTCGCCGCCGTTCCTGAGCACACAGGTTGATTCCCAGGCATGCGCCGGGCTCCAAGTCCTCCACCAAGCCACGCTGTGCTTTTCAACCCGCCCGGCGCGGGGCAACCGCTTGTGTAGGAGTAAGGGAAGATGCACATGGCGCTTCGAGACCACCCCAGAACGTCTTTCCCCAAGAGGCGGAAGTTAAACTTGGAGAATTGCTCTCTTTCCACAGTCTGCTCTTAGCTTTCCACACAAAATAGCAGCTTTGCTCTTCAAAGGCGGCGTTTTGTACCTTCCCCCCGCCTCGTCCTCCTCCCGGGCGTCACATTTTGAGGATAATTCACTCTTAGATCGAAAGAGCATTTCTGAGTACAAAAATGAGTCCCAGGTGTTGGACCACACGCTGGCGATTCCGAAAGCTTGTTCGGAAACAGGATAAAGTCACCGCTTAAAAGCTGAGCTGTGGTATCTTACACCATTACAGAGAGAAGCCATTTTGTTGCTGCTAATATTTTAATTACAATAAATTATCTTGTTACTAAGCAAAGCAGAACATTCAAGAACATCTAGGGCAAGAACCCAACTGAATTGCGGCCCTTTCACTGTTCTTTCAGTCTTCCTCGTGGAGAGCGCCGACCTGAACCCCCCGATGAGCTCCGGCAGCCACCCGTGTGCTTGCTCACAGTTTAAAAAGTTGCAAGAAAATGGTGGAAACACAAACATGCGGCTCGGCAGCGCGTCTTCTGCTCCAAAACTCACCCAACGCTAGAAATTCTGCGCGGTCTCCGCCGGCGACGGAAGAGGTACCGTGCTCTGCTCCTGCCGGCGCCCAGCAGCGATCCCCTCCCCACACCCCATTCCCTCCATTTTTGTACTCAAAAATGTTTCAGGGCAGAGCGACCTCCGAGCCTTCACCTCCGAGCGCTCCCCGACTCCAAACGCCCTCGCTTTTGTGGTGTTTGCATGGGTAAGGTCGTTCTAAATTACAAAATTAGAAATGTACATGTTTCAAGGTTTTTCAAAATTAAATTATACACAAACCGGTCTTTACTAAACTATCCTACAAATATTCCACAAACAAGGCAGCAAAAGAACCAGTCCACCACAAAGTCTACAAATACAAAATGTTAAGTCTTCCAGTAATTATTGTAACGGGAACAAAAGTTCAGAAAATAAATCAACCTCCGGCTCGCCACACAGTGTTACAGGAGGTATTTTTATGTGAATTGCAGGGTTTCCAATGTTAGCGGAGCCACGAAACACCCCGGGCAGTCACCTCCAGGCAGCCCCTTCTCCCGCTCAGCCGCTGAGCGGATCCTCCCGGTAGTGGATGGCGTATCGGAGCTTTTCCAGCATTATGTCCAGCGAGGAGTACTGAGGAAGTTTGATCATGAACATGCACGTTTCGACACGGATGTACCGAGAGTCCGGAGAACCTGGGCGGGGGGAGAAGCACCAGGCAGGGTTGGAGCGCGCCCTGCGCTTCCCACCTGCCTCTCCCGTGGCAGCCCTCCCCCTCGCCCCCCCGTCCCGTACCAAGAAGCATCAAAAAAAAATAAAATCCCTGCCCGTAACTGCACCTCTTGACCCTGAAACACCGCTGTGCTGCTCAGGCAGTCCTCAGGCCGATGGCTTTCCGACAGTTCGAGCATTTTGGAAGCACACTAGGCGAACGCTACACAAAATCTCTTATTGTCTCTAGAGGGCAGTGGTCTAAGTACTGAAAGTTTATTTTAAATACGTTTTTAACGTGGTTTAAACCCAAGTTCGCTCTCTTCTTATTTACAGCCCTACCTACCCGCCTCTCTTCCACCATTTAATGGTTTGAAGCTGCGCCAGGGCAGGTTTAGGTTAGATATTAGGAAAAACTTCTTCCCCAAAAGGGCTGTCAGGCTCTGGAAGGGGCTGCCCAGGGAGGGGGTCGAGTCCCCATCCCTGGGGGGATTTAAAAGCAGGAGAGATGAGGGGCTTAGGGACAGGGTTTAGTGGTGGGATGGCAGGGTTAGGGCAACGGTTGGACTCGATGATCTTAAAGGGCTTTTCCAACCAAAGCGATTCTATGATTCTATGATTAATTACTAAGCATTAAATACACTTTGAAATTAAAGAGAACGGGGAGCCGAAGCTAGCGCCACGCCGCCAGCAGCGCGGATTTTCTTTGCCTGCGGGGGGCAGAGGGCAAACGCACCTGCAGCTCCGTCGGGGGGCGCTATTTTCATGGGGTAGGGCGGGACGTGGGCAGTGTCAGGGCCCCCGTCTTTGCAGGGGCAGGTGAAGGGGATTCGCTCCTGGTTACAGGCGAACTTTATGAACTTGCAGAGCTCCTCCTGAGTGAACATCTCCAACGCGCTCCAGAAAAACTCGATGTGCTGATCTGTCTCCATCAAGCCCACCTGGTACATGGTGTGTGCCTACGAGAGAAGAGAGCCAGACGGCCGCGCCGCTTTCTCCTCCCTTCGTGGATCTTCCCCGCTCACACTCCAAGAGGAGCGGAGGGGAGGGTAACACCACCCCTCTCCCCCCCTTCCCAAAACCAAGAGGAAATCCAGCCGTGCAAGAGCCCACCAGCTGCCGTAACAGGCTCGCCCTCCCCCCCCCCCCCCGC
>NW_009258275.1:694496-715144 GCF_000687185.1 Egretta garzetta | reverse complement strand
CTGCCGTAACAGGCTCACCATCGCGCCTCCCCGCAGCGCAGGTCACGATGGGACTTTTTTTTTTTGTCTAATGGGTGGGACCGGGGCAGGTCAGCATTGCTGCTGTTTCAGGCAAACAGAAACCAACGCCAGCACCCATCGTTCAGAATATTCTACAGCTTTGGGCACACAGAACAGCTCTTCTGATGGCCTAGTTCTTACAGTAATGAAATAAAAATATTTAGGACCAGAAGTTGCTGTTACAGATTCATGTCAGATTTTCAGAAGTTATTGGCAATTCAGAATAGGGGCAACAGCTCTTTCAGGCAAGTGGCAAGTATTAAATAAAGCTCAAGAAAATGGAGACAGATTTAAAAGTTGATGTTTAAAAGTAAATTCGTTATTCTCCTCTGGAACAAGCCCCGCTCCTACTATTTCCTGAAGCCAGTGA
This sequence comes from Egretta garzetta, assembly GCF_000687185.1. Classification (NCBI taxonomy): domain Eukaryota; kingdom Metazoa; phylum Chordata; class Aves; order Pelecaniformes; family Ardeidae; genus Egretta; species Egretta garzetta. The sequence goes on along the minus strand of NW_009258275.1, from coordinate 714,714 downwards.
AATCTCAAAGCGACCTCCCTAGGGGCAAAGGAGGGCGTGCAAGCACAGGCCCGTGTTCCACAGGGATGGTCCAGCCTGCACCACGAGCAGAAGGTTCTCCCCGACAGCTCGCACGCGGGAGGGGCCTCTCCCCCACGTTTGGCCGAAACCGCTGCAGTTCTCCCACCTTGAGAAACTCCAGGTTAATGTAGGGGAGCCCGCACGTCCTCAGCTCCATCTCCAGAGGGGTCAGCGTGGTCAGAAGCTGCAGGGGAATGATGGACCCCAGTCCAGCACGCACCGCAGTCATGCACTCCGGAGTCTGCAGCTCACGCATCCTCAAGCTCCGGATGGCTGTGGCGTACACATCCTTGTTCTCCCACCTGCAAGGGCAGAGATTCCGGACAAAAAAGGAGCGCGCTCAAGAGCCCTCTCGCCCTACCCCAGGCGGTTACATGCAGAAGGGTTTTATGGGGAGATCCTGCTGCTGCATAATCGAGAGTGAGCACTAAGCTATTTGCATTCCGATGCTTCCCAATTTAATTCCACGTTCCTCGGCTCCCTCCCCTTCTCTCACGCTTGCCCACTGCTCCCAAACTGCGGGTGTTTACCGAAGCCAGGAGCAGCTGAGCGGCGCTGCTACCGCTCCGCTGTCTGGTTCTTACGGAACACAAGGCAGCGAATAGCCGTAGCAATTCCACGTTCCTGCCAATGAACAAAAGCTTGCCCAGATGGATCCAGCCTCCAGCTTGTTACAAAAGCATCTCTGGAGAGCCCGGTGCTTGGGCAATTATTCCAGAGATGCTTCTTTCCCTTGTAACCCAGCGCAACGTCCTGCCAAGGCGGCTGTTACTCACCCCACCGGAATGTGCCTGCCTCTGGGACAAAGCTCCACTTCTTCCCCCGTCATGGTCAGGTAGGTGAATTTGCAGCACGGCTTGTTGGGACAGTCGGGGCTCTCCGTTGCTAGATGCTGAGAAGCAATTTCTGCGCACAGAGCTTCCAGTTCTGTCTCATCATTTATCTGTCACGAAACACAAAGGCGATATCTGAGGACCAGCGCATCATACGGCATTGCTCTTGTGACCCATTTAAGGTATCGCCCCGACGTACAAAGCGCACTCATTCTATCGTCTGGAGACACCACGGACAGCAGAAGCCAGTTACTGCTCTGGTGGGTTATTGCCTGGTTTAGCACTGCCAAGTTGCAGTAAACGTTTTGGAAGCCGTAATTCCGCTGTGCCTGGCAGCGGAGCAGACTGAGCAGCTTTCCCAAGCCATCAGGATGTAAAATCCTGCGCCCATAGATGAGTCAAAACACTTCATGACCCTGCTCACACATGAAAAAGATCTGCTAGACAAGGAAGCCAACCACGGCCATGTAGGGCAGGCAGTAAAGTCAGCTCCTACAAGAACAACGCTTTATGGGGGAAATCCTGGGAAAAAAAAGGAGAGAAAAAAAAGAAGAAGTTACTTACATTTTCAAATTTTTTGACATAGTTGTAGGTGAGGATGTCAGCTTCCTGGAGATCAACGTCAGGATCCAGCGGCTCGCCTACCAGGGTCTTCCAGAAGGAGGGCAGGAGGTCAAGTGGCAGAGGAACATCTGCTCGAATTGCAATACCCAAGAGCTGCCCAAAGAAATGGAATAACTGCTCCTCCGCGTAGGTGATAGGGCTAGGCGTCAAAATGTACTTCCCCTGGAGGAAAAAAAAAACCAAATCAGAATAGAGCACACAAACCTGTCTTTAACCATTGATGCGCACAGCTCCTCGAGTTCCCAGCCTCGTGCAAACGCCCATTTGGCCACGATGAATGCTGTTCAGTTGGCTACAAAAGGATTTGCTCAAGCGCGGCATGGAGCCGGTATATGCTGTACAGGGACATTAGATCACATTACCTTATAATTTAATGACCAAGCCCCGCTTTTACGAGCCCTGTTCATCAGCATTCTCAAGACTTTTCTGTATTTGTGTTACCTGTTCGCTATCTTAATTGTGGGCTCTTTCTGAAATACACTCCGGATATGCAAAGCCAGGTTTGCTACGTAGCTGGTCCTGTGGGAAATGAGCTGCTTTCCTACCTTGTGAATACTCCTAGGAAAAAACTATACCTCAACTACTGTAAATCCATAGAATCCTAGAATCCCAGGTCGGAAGGGACCTCAGAGACCATCTGGTCCAACCTTTCTGGGCAAGAGCCCAGCCTAGCCAAGATGGCCCAGCACCCTGTCCAGCCGAGGCCTTGTCCAATTGGAATCTCCCCAAGAGCAACTCGTGTCCATTCTTGTATCAATTCTTTGGGCCACAAACTTTATCTGGTTTCTATAATGCATCTACTGCCCAAAACAGGAGGAGGACACTAAATGTGCATTAAATAGCGTGGACGGAGCGTCTCACCCTACTAGCAACGTGACTCGACTTTCCTGGTGACATTCCTGGAGTAATACCGGCAGAATGCGACTTCACTAGCTTGGGCTGGACAATCTCCACACCAGACAACTGAAACAGATTCACTCGAAGTGAACGTTGACCGGGAGCCTTAATTCTGCTACGCTTTGTGCTTCTGACTACCCGGCTACTTCTTCAAGTACCTGTAGGTCCCTTTGAAGCGCACCAGGGGATTCATCAAGAGGCATTTTCAGTTTTATCAGGCACGTGAGACCTATCTGTTAGGTGTGCTAACGGGGGCTGCCGAGCTGCAGCTCCTCCCCGTAGCGCTAACTGAGCGTGTTCCACTCCCGTTCAAACACACGCGTTCAAAAAGAGAAAAGCAACTTCGTTCCTTGCAGGGAGGTACCGCACCTTATTCTTATTGACGGCAGAGCTTGGGCACAACAGGAGGAGGGACAGCGAGGAGCTCTGTAACTCTTTACAGACTTGCCAAAGGAAGTGACGGAAAGATCCACCTGAAAGAGAGAGGGGCGAGATAACGCAGTGCCCTCTGGGGCTCGATACCGCTACCTTTCAATCCAGAATTTGCCGTTCTCCTTGACATCACGTGTCATGCCTTAGATTACACGCTTCACCTCTGATCGCAGAGACACGTGGCTTCAACAAGGGTGGGGTAGATGCCAGCCATGCCAGCCTTTTGGCTTTCTTGCCCATTCACGGGCAAGTCCACATTTAAATACTTTAATTACATGCAAAAAATATTAATTGAATTGCTTCCTGCTTTTTTTTTGCTTTGCCTTCCAGCACTCTACGTGCAAGACTAGCACAAACATTTGTCAGAGCAGTTGGCCTGCCAGTGGAATTCGTTACTCGATGGGAAGAGGAACGGTGCTGCCTTCACAACACCACAGCATTTCCACAGCTCAAAGCAGCGAGGCAACGCAGCAGGAAGCGTTCCAGATGCTGAGCTGTGGCCGTAACATTTCTCTCTCTATAGGTACTGTCAGGAACCACCACAGACCTTCAGGATGCTGAGCTGTGGCCGTAACATTTCTCTCTCTCTATAGGTACTGTCAGGCACCACCGCAGACCTTCAGAAGAAAACCCCCCTTGAGAGAAGGCGTCAAGGAGCCCTTTGCTCAGCTAATAGGTGCACACCAAGGTTTTTCCCTTACGCAGTTTGACAGATGACACTAGTTGGCAACGTGAGAAGTGCATTGGGGCTTTTCTTCTCTCACTCCGTATACCCCCCCGAATCTCCAGAAAGGACCTCTTACAGCCAGCACACAGAGACTGCATTCATTCAGATAGCGGCGATCAGTTTTCTTCTTTGACACACAGCTGGTATTTGCCTTGGTACCCTATCAATTATTCAACAGATCTGCAAAGCAAGATTTTCTCGGCTCTTGTTTAAATCAAGTCTCCTCCTGGAGTACCTGCAACCCACATAGCATCCAAGGGAGCCAGCACCCCAAAAGGAAGTCAACATCCAAATGAGGCTGGACGGCGTCCACACAAACCTCACAAATTAACATTGTGTCAAGAGAAGGCATAAAAATCTTGTTTAATAAAGTAAGATTATGGCTCAACACTTCCTGTTGAAAAGCAGGAGCCCTGGGTCGTGAGGAGCTTGTCTCTGCACCGGTTAGGTGAGGTCAGGGCACTTCAATGTCTATTCCTTTCTGAGGTTCGTCCTTTTAACCAGTCACAGGAAAATTATTAAAATGATGACAAGAAACACTGTATGTCTCCTGAACAAATGAGCCAGATGCAATTTGAATAGTATTTACTGCAAAAAATAAGGACAGTTCTTAAAGCACCAAACCCCCTTACCACACTCAGCATCTCGTCAGCTGAGCTGGGACAAGGTGAAGTTCAGACTTCTGGTGTCAAGTGGAAAACAGTCCTCAAAACCAGCTCGCTTGGGCAGGACCATTTTTAACTGTTAATGCTTGCATATTCCTGGACAGCTATGTTTGATCATGCATCCCATACCGGTACGTAATGGTTTCCTGATCTACGGGCTATCCGATCTGACACCACTTTAACAATAAAAACCACAGGAGCATTACCCAGCTCATTGCGAACAAGGGAGTACTTAAAAAAAAAAATAAATAAAATAAATCTTGGTTATCAGCACTTTGGGTTTACCATGGCCCAGCACCAAAACAGCCTGAAGAGACTTTCCTACAAAGTGCTCTCCCCGGGCTTCACACCGCCGATTACTTTATTTGCTTGCTCTAGTTAGCGAAGTCGCACGCCCAGGCACTCAGACCTCCAGCTGTATTAGCAAAAATATGAAAATTAACCATCTGGCTTGCTTCATTCTTGGAAGCATCGTTCTTTTCCATCTGCAGGACTACAAACACCACACAGGTAACGCTGCTCCTTAAAGTCAGCATGAGCCACGTTCCGGTGAAGACTTGGGATTCTACCTGGCAGAAGCTCTCACGACTGTACCTGATGTCACCCGCGCCGGTAACTCTGTAATCCCGACTTACTTGTTCCGTGAACCTCTTCCCCTGTGAACCGAATGTTGAAAGCATACGTAGGGTCTCCGCCGCTGGCAAGTTTAACGCAGAGCTGCGAGGACGGCACGCAGGCCAGCTGTCTCGCTGCCTGACAGAAATAGGAATTTTCTGAAGAACGGATCTCCCCTATTTAAAAACAAAAGAAAAAAAAAAAAATAAAATCCCCATACTCAGAGTATTTTGCGTTAATATGCATCCGAGCTTTGTTAAATCAGATCTGACTTGTTGCAATAGATTAAAATGAATTTTGGAAAGGGTAAGTGTTTCCCATACCTCCAACTATTTCCAAGGGATCCAGGGTGATCTCTGGGGCCGCATGATCAGCAGTTCTTTGGACAGTGGCATTCAGCACTCTGTTCATTACAGTCACCTTTGTGTCATAGAAGATCAAGCCTACAGAAAGAAACACATTTCAGTTATCTATCCCTTTACAACCTTATGTTCTGAGATTCTCTAATGGACAACAGTAGACTAATAATTTCATCTTCATTAGGTAAGACATGGCTGATCCACCTCGTCAATTTTTATTTTTTTGTTAGTATTTGTTACTGATGTTTACTGGAAGCAGCTCATTGGGTTAGAACACTGATGAACAGAATTCTAATATTATATAAATAGATCCTAGCAGCTCCACCAGAATCTCTGTGAATCAGAAACACTTTGCCAAGTAGCTTTCAGAAATCAAAGATGTTTTGACAGTAATGCTAGAAGCAAGAAAACACGATAAAAAAATAGGGCTGTCACTTTGCACCATAAATACGGGCTCTGTAAAGGCAAATCTCTGAACAGTCCTCACTTTCCCATACTGGGCTTACAAGTTTTTTTCCTAGCTGGGCCAATAAAAGCCTGCTTACACACACTGGCACCTTTGGTGAATTCTACGTCTTCAGAAGAAAACAAGTTTGGGAAATGTAATGACCTAAATCTTGGTTTTGTTTGTTGTCTAATGAAGGTTTGTAAAAACTACTTCAAATGCTGTTGCACGATCAGGGTTTTCTTGATCTCTCTAATTCTACAGCTTCAGTGACAATGAGGATGCCAGCAGGTCCTGGGACTTTCACCTGATCTGCTGCCTGTTGAGTAACAATTTCCGTTTACGGATAACCCCAAGAAGATAAAGCCACATTTGAAGGCCACCCACAGACAGAAGAGATGGGCCAACTCCCTCCATGGTCAAGGAAGGTGCACAGGGTCTATTAACTACTTGCAAGAATAACCCCCCCTTGCCTTTAAAAAAACCAAACCAAGACAAAGAAAAAAACCTCCCACACTGAGAAGTGCCCTTGGGTTACTGCCTTTTTTTGGCTGTCACCTCAGACAGACTGCGCGCCAGCTTATCGGGCCGAGAAAGAAGCCAATAAGCCTTTGTTAGCATACCGAAACCACTCACTACCTCGCTTTCCCTCTCCCCTCCATGTTTTCCTTTCTGTCACAGGAATACTCGCATTAAAATCTTCTGCAAAATATACTAAGAGATTCCATGTGGTGCCTAGAGCACCCTGGCAGGCAACAACCGTGTTCCCCGCCAAACTGACCTTTGGCCTCTTGCAGTAACGCAGCAATGCTGTTAGCGTACATCTCGGTCTGCCGAAGCTCCACCAACGGTAAGAAGAACGTCTCCAACGTTGTATTGAGAGACTGAAGCAGTGCAAACCGCAGGCGTAGGCTTTCAATGGGAACATCTGAGGCGGGAAACATGCAGTCAGAGAGATAAAGGGATTCCCTACCTACTGCAAAGTCCATCTGCCCAGCAGATTCAGCCTGGGAGCCACACAAGCCTCCTTCTAAAGCAACCCCTCCCAATCCTTGCTCATCAACAAGAGGGCTGGAGATGCAAGAACAGCCATGATCTGTGTGTTCCTTCCTGGATCTCCAGCCTCTGGGTGTCCGAGTCCAGCATCTTGCATCATCACTGAATGTGCACTCTCTGGAGACCCCCTTAAAGGAACCTAGTGCTTAGACCAGTATTTAGGTGACTCAAGCCTGCCTAGGTCCAGCATTGAAGTCCAGCCTTCCTTCCCCCAGAAGCTAAACTCACCAGGTATCTTCCTGCTCCAGCCTGAGCTTGGAGATATGCTCGGAAAGCAGAGAACAATTGCAGTGCATTTTTAACAATGCTGCCGAAGGCACCACGGTGCCCAAGCACAGCCAAAGAAAGAGAGAAGACCTAGACTCAGCATTCCCCTCTGTTCACAGGGGCTTCAATCTGCAAGCTCCAAAGGAATGTCCCAAGTACCTGGGTGACAGCCAGGTCGTTCAGGAGCACTACCCAGCTCTTCCACTGAAAAAAGCCTCTATGCAAACCAATCTATACGTACTCAACAGACAGGAAATTCTGGGATCTGCTGCATCAGCTGGATCCAAATAAACTTCATGGGGATGGAGTCGTGCTGGTGTAATTGCAAGGTGACGACAAAGCCTGTTAATGTACTGGACCAGGGCTACATCCATTTCCAGTGTCCATTTCCGGGACGCTTTCTGAGCATGTCTTGCATCAATGCAGGCACACCTGAAATGTAGAAGGTGTAAGACCTGTTGAAACCTAAGTGCAATACAGCTTACTAAGAGCGTGTTGCGCACAACACCAGGTAGCTTGTTCTACTTCTCTCCCCTTTTCTTAAGCAGAGCTGTTCCATTACAGAAATTCTAATTTGAGAATAAGAACTGATTTATCACCTACCTTGCTTCACTGTTATTTAATAAGAAAAAAAGGAACTGCCTACTAAGTTTACTTACTGCACTATCTTCTTTACACTCTGAAGAGGATATAGAGAAGGAGATGTGGCAATTAGCTTGTGGCTTGACACAGGGAGATAAGGAGGATTTACTTAAGGGACTTTCTTCCTGTATGATATTAACAAGGAAGCAACTGTTCCCTCTTCTACATTACTACTGACCCAGTAACAACGCTGCCAGTTTAAACAATTACCCAGTGCGCAGAATAGAAATCTGTTGTGGACGGAAACCAGGGACAGCCAGATGGATCTACAATTCTCATCAGGCCAATAAATTGGCAGTTTGGAAAGCTATAAAGAGACAGTTTGGAAGCTATAAAGGACAGCAAGGCATATGATTTTGTTAGCCATGCTGTATACAAGAAAAGTCAGGAACCTGCATTCTGGCAGCACAGCGGCTCTTTTTAAAGCATGTTTTAAGAAAATAACCAACAGTTTTCTCTACAGGCCCTGCAGCCATGGATAGAAGTTTGTGTGTTACTAACACGCTGGTTAAAGCTACTTGGAGTAGGAACACGGGGGATCAAGTTTTTTTAAAGTGAGCACAACTAATCAGCATCACCATTACAAGAAGGTTTGCAAACTTCACCTTTCAAAATGTAGATCATATCCACAGGACAGAATAGCTCTCCACACGCTACGGATGTCCTGTTTAGATCGGTCAACCACAAATCTGTGAAATCCATCCAGCGTCAAGTATTTCTCCTCAGGAACTGACAGCAAAGACACAACCATCAAACAGTTAATGCCTTATTGTAAAGTCACCACACAGGAAAATGGTCGGTGTACCTGCCAGCTTTCTCCTGGTTCTACTCATCCCACCACGGCTCATTTCTCAAGTAGTTCTAAGCATCGTGCCATCCAAGCCGCCTGGCCTTCACTGAACAGCACCCGTTCTTTGCTCTCAAGGACACAAATCTCCCAGGTGCCCTCTGGAATAGCTCTGCCAATGTATCTAACCAGGTATCAAGGATCCATACTTGGCTGAATGCTGAAATCCCCCTCTTCTGAGCTAACCTGGCATTTCCTACAGCGAAGAGCAGAGTCCAAGCTCATGCCTACTCACTCTTCCACCTGACTGGAGAAAGAAATATTAAGCAAGACCCTGGAACTAATCCCTGCCGTGGCATGGCTGTGCTGTCTCCTCCATGAATAGACTGGTTATGAGGCATCTGAAGATTCTCTTTTGTCCCATTTTCCCCTTGTAACTTAATAATTTTCCTATATAAGCTGAGAAACAGCTAGTTAAAACCACCTAGTTCAAGCCCATGCTATCCTAACCCCCCACTGTACAAAAACCCCTTCAAACTATACCTCTTAGCAAGTCACTTCTCTCCCCAATGTATTCACATGGCCTACACACACCGTTGCCCGAATTGCACAAGCATGGTTTGCTCCCACTTACATTGATGAGTCCAGATTTACAGATATACAACTAAAAGCAGCATTTAAAAATCCTATTTAAAAAAAAATCAAGTTAGCCTCATTAAAAACAGAGACAAACCAAATCCATCATGACATCATGTAAGCATGCCAACACAAAGAATTTCTTTTCTACGATGTAATACTATAGGAAAATTGTATACAGCTACTACCTTCCTGCTTCTTTGTGGGAGATTTTTCAGGGTCCTTCTCTTCAGGTTTGCTCTTCTCAGGAGATTTTGGCTTTACGGTAGGTTTCTTCTCACTTAAGGCTGTTCGGCTAAGGGACAAAGTGAACGTTAGGGTGAAAGATTTCTTTCACCTGCTCAAGAACCCAAAACATTCCTTGAGGGTCTTTTATAACCTCAATGTTGCATTTCCCTCTTCCAATCCGTACATGGAAATGCAGAGGGAGGGCGAATAAAAATCTGGGTTACTAAAGAGAAGTCAAATGTTTCACGACTGTCAAAAAGCTGAAGACACCAACCTGACACTATTGAGCATAGACTTTTCCTTTGTAGGTGGTTTAGTAACTGGGCGCTTGGTGCTCACAACTTTCACTGGATGCTGTTCTTTGCCTGCCTTGTTGTACTTGCTCTTGTCGAATTTTGGCTTGGGCACACCGTATTTCCTTAAAATCTTCCAACATAGAAAGTGAATAATTACACAATGCTTTCAGGTTACACAGAAAGATGCTGAAAATAGTTTTCAAAGCACTACCTGAGTAAGCTGGTCCTCTAGCACCTTCTTCGGCGGGCGGACGTTTGTGAAGAACACATGAAGAAGGTTTCCAGGAGTCTGAGAATTTATCTGTTCTTTACTGAGATAGATATCACCAACCTTAATGGGTTTCGCTGGAGTTAGGCTCAGCATTTGCTCAGAATGGATGCAGCTTTTAAATATTTCTGTGAGGACTTCCCGAGCACCTGGGACCAGTTTCTCACCTAATCAAAAAAAACCCCAAAAATGCAATACGATACAAAATACCACGACAACTGTTTAGAATTTGAAACATGAAAAAACGTTTTGCATTCAGCTAAAATATTGTATCACATGCCACTTGCTCCAAGAGAGAAAAATCACTTAGAAAAATTCTACTAGCAGACCTGCCCTTTTGCACTCAAATATCCCCATTTATGACAGAGAATTGAGTGCTTTCTCCTGTTTTGGCCACACACTGTCATTATTATTTGAGTGACTGAAGTGGTAATGAAAAAGTAGAATATTTATGATGCCAGGATAAAAATTCTGTTGTGTAGGCGCACGCTGACACCTATCAATTGAACTAACAGCCAGCTGAACTGCCTCCAAGTATTATGCTCCCCTGTTCCTTGATTCAGGATTCTGGTACATGCCAGGTATATGAGGGCCTGCATAGCTTTTATGTTGTTAGAGAACCTACACTACTATAGCTGTTCTACTTGCATAGTTTCTACTCTAAAACTAAGCTGGGCCTAACGGTGGTAAATTATTACAGTGTTTTCTCAAAAAAAAAAGTTACTAAACAACTCATTCAGTAGTTTTTTGGGTTAGTGGGGAGCTGTGTGTGTGTGGTTTTTTTGTTTTTTGGTTTTTTAACTGTTTGATTAGCTGTGAGATCAGTTGAGCAATGTTCAGATTGCAAATAGCTGCTGGCCAACTGATGAGAGGGAGGAAGCTTGCTCTGAAGTTACTCCCTGGCTCCCCCTCATTGTCACCCAATCAATTAGTGAGTCATAATGAATTTACACCAGCAAGAATCTGACCCCTGTATGTCCCCCAAAAATGCACAGATAAGTTATTTGCCAATATGAAAACCACATACCTTTTATTGACTTATCATTGAAATAATCTTCTAGTGCTGGGCTCCCTTGTGTGTCAAATAAACTCTGATTTACAGTAGAAACAGTTAAAATCTCTTCAGTTGACATTTCCATCAGTTCATCTTCACCATCCAGACTTGACAAACCAATGAGATCACTACTATTGAACAGACTGGCTCGGATTTTCTCTATTTTAGCTCTTGACCTTATCTGTACAAATAATGAAATTAGTTAACAGGAATTCTGACAAAACAAATAAACCTCGAATTGTATGAATTTGGGTCTTAAGCTACGTAGATAATCACTATTGCATCTCCACTAACATTCTTCTACATCAATAATTTGACACCAGAATTCAGGTTCAGCTTAGAAAACATCCTTTCTAAGAACATCTGGCCACTGAAATTACCATGCTGCGAGATAATCAGGCACAGCTCTGAGTCAGCTATTCCATCTCTTAGTCTGGAGAGAGCCCTTAGAAATATCAGATGAGAAGTTGAAAGTTCCAGATAGGTAACCTCTCATTGTTTGCAACTCTGCTGTCCTTGCTTCAATTCACCGATTAGAAACATCTAAATTAGCACAGGCCTTGAAGTCTCAGCTACACAAATTGGGAACAGGAACAATAACTTCCTTTGATTCCGAGAATAACCGCCACGCATCATCATCAGAGCAGCTACAGACTTGGGAGTAGGTTTCAGTGTGAATACGCTGACAGCTTTCTGTACACACTTTATGGTTTATTTCAACTCTGGTGTCTTCACGTCAATTAACAGTTTAAGAATAGCAACTGAAGATTTTCTATCTGAATAAGCTGATTTTCTTCTGGAAGGGAAACTGATACAATCCCAAACTATGGAAAAATGTCTCTCTAAATTCACAAGCTAGCAGAAATGCTGTGCTTTTGCAAGCTTCTGATAAATCTGCAGCTTGCTGCTAGTGTAACAGAGAGGAAGGGTTCTTGGGCATAGCTGAAAACCTCGAGTAACCTGGCATCAATGGCAATCACCTACAATGCTTTTAAAAATTAATTTGGAACCATCTCTTCTAAAGTAACTTTGTGGAGAAATCTGTAGATGGTTTAAAATATGTAAAAATGTAGTCATTAAATATTAAATAATTGCCTTGTGGGTCAAACCAAAGGGCCACCTATCTCTAATTTAATCTCCAGCAGTGGCGAGTAGCAAATCTTTGAAGAAAGTTACATAAAAGAGGAAACGGATAGATCTTTTCCTTTACATATTTTCTCAGCCTCCAGAATAAGTGGCTTAAACATTTCCTCAGTTGAAGGCTGCATTGACTGCTGTGCTTAATAGCTACCAATTTGCACATCCTCCATGAACTTAATCCCTTATTAATTCATTTATACTCTTGGCTTCTGCAACACCTTGCGGCAATGAGCTCTACAACTTGGAACACGCCAAGAGTACTTCCATCTGTTTTAAAATTTCTACTTGAGAACTCTACTACTAGGCCCACTCTGCCCTGTGAGAGACAGCGAACGCTTGTAAGGCTGTGAATGATAAAGTCAACAGAGAATAAAGTTCTGCATTCCTCAGCCATCCTGTCCAAGCTGAGAACTCCCAGTCTCCTTCATCTCCATGCACACCGACACGTGTTTATTCTGCACCCATGACCTATGCTGAGCTACACCTCACTAACAGTACCTTTCACTCTCCATCATTTGAGTTGTGGCCTCAGTCAAGCAGAAGAATCTTTACAGAAGGAAGCATACAGCACACTTTGTCCTTAACAGTCAGATCTCGGTGTTACACACAAACCATACAAATTACAGTATTTCTCAAAGCCAGAGGTTAAAAAAAAAGTTACTGGATCTCATTCTCTCAGAAAAAACTGACCCAAAAGGCAACTGACCCTGCTTGAAGGCTATTACCTCCACTACAGCAAACCCTTTGATTGGCCGTGACAGAAGCGGCTGGTTGTCCAGAGATGTGACTGTGTACATTGATCCAACATCCGACACAGACGCTGTTTCTACGTTGTCAAGTGGTTCCCCAAGGCTGCCAAGGCTGCCGAGGCTTCCAGTACTGCAGTGTGAAAGATCCAAACTCTCCTGGCTGGAAACAACATGTGGTTCTAGCAATCCTGGTGGGATGGCCAGTTCCAGTCCAGCTTGAAACTGGTCAACTGAGATATCACTAACGGTCCGAGATATTCCCTGCGAGCTGCAGAGGGAAGCCTGGCTTGTAGATGCTGAAGCGCTAACGCTCATGGCGGGTGTGACACTGCTAGAGCTGCTGATATCCAAACTGTCTGCACTACTCGAAACGGTTGGTTTTTCCAGTTCAGTTCTGCATTCTCCTCCTTCCGCTTTGTCCTTGATTTTTTTGGGATCCTCTTCCTGCAAAGGGATGTAGATCTCATCTTTGAAAACTCCACCATGCGCGTTACATGCCTTTCTGATTGCACTTCTGACAGTGCCCTCCTCCAAGTGAGTTGGTATTCCAGAAATGACAAGCAAGCGGCTATGAGCTGTGGGACCTACCAGTGCTTGACAGGCATCTGCTACAGCGTCATTTGTCACACCCAGTCCTTGCGGATCCTTTTTAGTTAGGTGTCTGAGAATTATAAGCAGAGTCAGTGCTCTATGAAACCATAACATATCCTCAGGTTTGCTTCCTCCTATACTGAGGATTGCAGCATCTGTTTCAGCTGCTCTGGCTGAAGACCGTTTGCCTGAAGATGATGTCTTTTCCCGCTTCATTTTGACTTTTTTCCTCTTTGACAGCAAGCTTGGACTCTGTGGTGTCTGTCCTGGAGAAGATGAAGATGAGGAGGAAGAGTCACTAAGATTTGGGGCGCTTGTTGAAGACATCACATTAGCTGTTACACTCATATTGATAGGTAAGGTTACTTCTGCCACAGCAAGGCAAACTTCCATCAGAGCATGAAAGTACGTTGAAAATCTTCCTTGGTCAGCCACTCCAACACCAGAACCACCGCATGCATTTCCAGATACCCAGTTTTGTGTTTCTTCATCGTACAACTTGTGAAGTTCTGACTGCAGGGCCATAAGCATAGCTAGGCAGGGATTTAGCTGAAGGGCAATAGAAGATGACAATCCTGCTGGATTTTTTTTCTGCTCTAGATTGTGAATTTTGCGAAGCAACTCAGCCAAGAGATGAAATATTAGTTCCTTCACACATGCTGCCATGTCAGTTGTCCAGAGGAAGTTCCCTGTGTGTGGAAGACATGGGAGTCAGCAGTATTTCACTGTTAGTAGCTTTATAACACGAGCTGTGACAGTAACATTAAAAAAAGCACAAGAAAAGGCTGTTTCAATGGCTGTACGTCAGCAGTAGGAAAGACAGGAAGGCTATCCCAAGAAGTGCCTATCAACAGAAAATTTCTGGAGTTTGAAGAAAACTTCAGTATAATGGAAGAACTCGACAATACTTTGCAATTTTTCTTCCCCCCCCCCAACTCTCCATCTGAGCCAGCACACTATCAATGCTCATTACTAAGCAAATACTGCATTCTCACCTAAAAATTCCACTACTTGCAAGAGAACTGAAGCAGGAATAGTATCCAGTTCGTCTTCTGATTTGCCATCCCCATCTTCCAATTTCCATGTTAATAGCTGTTCTGTGAATGCCATTGCCAGGGGGAATTCAAGGGGAAGAGAATGCAAGACCAACACAGCTCCAGGAGGAGGAGATACTCCTAATCCAAAAGGTCAAAGAAAATACTTATCATCACTCGAGGCATTTGTAAAGTAAAAGCAGTAACACATCTTTTAGGACTTTTTTGAGGCTAAATTTATGTTAAGTGAGAACTTTCTCTATTAAGTGCCTGTGATAAACAAACAGGAATGTTTATCTATAATGAGAAGTCGATATAATCTATAATTATAAACATACAGATAACATTTTGTTTACATGACATACAAAATGGAACTATTTTTAGCCTGTACATATCTGAACACATATAGGACTTTCACAAAACCATTTATTTGTAGTATGATGTGTCTGATCAGTATTGAGAAACATGAGAGATGCTGTAGTTCAGCAAACAAACTTAAGGACCTCCAACGGAAAGTTTGAAGAGTTTACTGCACTCAGTCACCTTCACTGCTCTAAATAAATCACACTGTCTCTCCCTTAGGCTGGAAGAGTAAAAAGAATATTAATGATTGTTCTTGCTTGAGAAGCTGGGATGACCTATGCATTGCTATACTGCTTATATATTACTGTGTATTAAAGGGCTCTGCAATCACCCACAAAAGCAAAAAACGAAAAATTGATGTCCATCTAAAACACAGCATCTCAAATAGCAATAGCACCAACTTGAACACTGCAGAAATATTCAAAACCATTGCTTTGTGAAGTCCTAGAACACAGAAGTCAGACAAAAAAGCAGATCCTGACAGATTTAACAGAACTAACCAAACCAGAGTCAGATGGCTTCCAACATTTATGAGACCATGCTTTCTTGGTTAAGAATGATTGAGTATTTTTGCTAGGACACATTTCCTGATACCTTGTACAAAACTACTGTCATAACCAACGGTAGGACTGGTGACAATATAGGAAGGTGTTACATGGGCAGTGATGATGCTTGTCTCACTTTGAGAATAAGTTAAAAAGGTTGGGTTTTGGTTTTTTTAGGGTTTTTTTTACCTAGTTTGATGTGGACCTTGTCCGTAGGGGTGATCACTGAAGGGTACTGATTGGTTGTTGGGGGAGGCGTTAGGCCTGTGTTGGTCGGAGAGGCATCTCGAGGGTAGCACACTGCTTCAATTAGGTTTAACTGACCATTCCTTTTAACTTTGTGCCCGAGCCCATAGACAAGCACTCGAGCCCAAGGAGCTTTATACAGGGATGAACTAAGAAAAGACCAAGAACAGTTCGGTTAGACTGTAACTTGTTACTAAAAATCCCAACCCAATCACAGAAAGATGAAACACTCTGTGGTATTTATCCCACCACCCAGAAAATGAGTCTCTGAGAAGATAAAAATGTAAAAAAAAAAAAAAAATGAGCAACTCTGGGTTCACAGAGGCTCAGCAGCACATCTTTAACATTTTCTACTCTTGGTTCCCCAATTACTCACTCTTTGCGGAATCCAGACTGACTTTCCTTACAGGACACAATTACAAATGCAGCCCCGGGAAAATTAACATCCATATTGACTTTGGATTCTGAAATTGGGAATTCTTCATTAGGAAACTGTTCTGGTGCCGTCTGTAACATAACATTTCATAGTGAAAGCCCCCAAGCAGCAGCAGCAAAGCACCTCCCTCTCCTTTTTTCAAATAAAATATAGCATTGTCAATAATGACATAGTGTGAGGCCACTTCATTTTAATGTGATTCGGAGTACTGCTATTGCCTGTGTTTTCAGCATGCCCACTATGATCAGAATAGGAATACAATCCATCCAGAGAAACAATTCAGTGTGAGGGACAGTATTGTGGAAGTTAGAATCACACATAAAGCGAGGGCTCCTTAGAAAGGAAGACAACACTGCTCGTAAAACATGACTAAATATTTTACCTGCAAAAAGGAGCAGATCTGTTTAGTGAGGTCTAACAGACTCTCCTCTCCTTGATGCAGCGTCCGAGTAATGGCAACAGTAAGCCACTCTCTGATGGCTTGTGAATTGCCCTGGTAGAAAAGGTCTGTGGCAGCACAGTTCTGGGAATGGACACAGTGTTGCAGGGACTGGGCCAAAAGAATAGAACTTGAACTGATTGTTCCATCTGTAATAATAAGTAAGATATGACAAATTTGGAGATTGCTTCAACATGTTCATGTAGCCTATAAAACAGACAGTGGAAAGAGAAGTTTTCAAATGCCTGGAAGATTACAAGCCTGTTTTCACTCCGGAGCAAGTGCAAAACTCCTCCCAAAGGTCAGCAGTAGAAAGGATCCACCCAAGTCTAGACTTGCACCCCTGACATAGTTGGTTGCAGATGGGATGGCCCTCTAAATGCCAGCTGTGTTCTTCACCTGCCTTAAGCCAACCCTTCGGGAGGTCTGCCAGACATACACTGAGCTGTGCGTTCACAGCCGCCTCCTTCTGTCCCATGTATGAAGGCAGCCATATCCCAATTTACTGCATCAGTACAATGAGGACAAGTGACCAGAAGCGCTCTCCTCGCCACTCGTTCTAGATGAGGTGAAAGCGGCTTTATCTGTTCTCAAGCTTTCCCCATATATGAACAAGACAGCTTTTGGGTGGCCCCAAGAGGGTCACAAGCCCCCATAACCCATGGCTGTCATTCCGGAGCTAATGGGAGAAGTCAAAGAAAAAACAAGTGCAGTGCACAAAGGAGTGGGAGATTCACCAAAATGCCACTTTGGAAACTGTATGTATTAGCAGAACTTGAATTAGACATATTTTAAAGAGGAAAAACTGAATAAAAGCTTGTAAAATTATTCTCAAAGCCATGCAAAGTAGTGCTGTACTCTGCAAGAGGATCTTTTACAATGCGGCATCTGTTAGAGGTAGCCAAGTTTCAAAGTAATTGGAGGAGAGAACAGGACTCTTTCCAGTGGTAAATAATTACTTTCAATTATTAATAGCCTATATTTAGCACTTCCTAATTCCTCCTTATGCTCCAGCCATGTTACACACATTTCTTTGCATGCAGAATAGCTTTGTCACGATAATAGTCTTTGTTAACACTCACTTGAATTAGCCAAAGATTCTTTTCCATGATTCAGCACATACATTCTCTAACCAGATCTGTGATTCCAGTAGGAAAAGGACAAACCACTTTGTGAAATGAAGAAGAGTTGAATTTTGAAAACTGTGAAACCCAACTGGCATTTAGTTTTACTACCCTGGATTTGAACTATAAAACAATCTCAATTCCTTACAAGTGTCCCATAGGCGTACTCCCCCCGCCCCCAGTAAACAGAAGACCACCAATGACAAAGGGACAGAAGCATACTGAATGGAATCTTAGGAAGGACTCTGAACTCTCTTGAACACTTTTAATTAGATCATTAGCAAGAATTTCAATTTAGTACCCCATCACCGAAGTCAGGAGTCCATTGAGAGGTTTTTTTGCTAAAAATATACCATCATTATTCAATAATTGATCAATAAGTGCCAAATTAATTTGGGTTTTTTTGTCCCCAGAAAACTACTGTACCAAAAAAAAAAAAAGAGCTGTGATAAAAATTAGTGGTTGTCCCCAGAAAACTACTGTACCAAAAAAAAAAGAGCTGTGATAAAAATTAGTGCTTACCAGGAAGAGGTGGTGCAAGGAGTTGGTTGGACAGCAACTGCAGGTGCTCCAGAGTGATATCACGGATAGCAGGAATATGAAACAGCCGAGTAAACATATGTGGAGATTTGGGGGCAAAAATATTGAGGAGAGCCATGCGGCAGTAGAGCTTGGCCAGAGAAGCTTCACTTCGCAAGAGCTCTCTAGAAAAACAGACATCAAAACATACAATTGCCTCACTGCACTTAAAATAAGCCATATCCAGCAACCTGCCCCTGAATCCAAACACATATATCTAATTATTTCGAAGGTTCAAGTAGGGCCAAATCTTTCTTATTCACTTAAGATAGCACTCAGCCCATCTAATTCCGATGCCAAATAAAAGGCACCTCAATTAGAAGCCAACTCCCCACAAAGTCACTCAAGAGTTCTTGAGCTTTTAGATAGCAACCAACTGATGGTAACAGAAACCCAAGCTTCAAGGAAGGTACGTGTTAGACCAGCGTGTATAAAAACACTTCCACGTGACTACATAAAATCCTTCCAACAAGACAATTAGAACCAATTTCCTTTATTACAAAAAAAGCAAACCCCCACTACCCATTAAAACCCAAATCTTCGTCAGCTTTAATCCAACAACTACAATAAGATTCAGAAGTTTACTAATGCTCAGAACGAGGTTGCGGTAGGTAACTGTACTGTAGGAAATGCTATAGAATGAGTCAGAGAATACAAACGCCTTCTAACCCCATTTCTTTTTTTTTTTTTTACCTGTGAATTTGGATATTGGTATTATCCAGGGTAACCAATCCATTCGTTGCAGTCCTCCGATAACCAGCAGGTGGCCTTTCTAACATGTCGATAGGATACCAGTATCTTACCAGAACCCCTTCACTTCTGAGGTATGTCTCTACTTGTACCAATTCATTTACCTGGAACACCAAAACCAACTCTGTCAATAATCACAGTAATGACAGTATTTTTTTCCTTCAAAAAAGAGCACCAAATCAGCATTCTGATCAGTTTAGTACATTTAATTATATTTGCTGACAGATGTGCGATGCTGATACGTTAAAAGCCCTCCCAGTCTATCTTTACTTACAGAATCAACATCCAGAACAACACCGTGAAGACCAAATGTCTTCAGCATCCCACGAATAGCAAACTTGGGCAAAGCTGTTCCAACAGCACTACTGGTAACGTTGTTACTGTCAGGAGAGCGAGTCACTACTGTGAGACCTGGTCAGAAAGGGACAACAGCAATTTTTCAGGAACAGCATTTTCCTCAGATTGACAATTTATGCAGTAGATCCCAAGTACCAGAGCCCCTTTGCTTTTATTTTCCCCTCAAGATACTTCTTGCTGACCTTACCTTTTCGTACTTTATCAATTGTAAATTTGTTTGCTTCATCTTTGATATCCTCAATAGTAGGAAGGTAGAGGTCTCTTGGGATGCCACCATTTTCCTCGTAGAGGAATTCCACAGTTTGTCGTGCTATATCAACCATGCCTGGGAGACAGAAGGAAACGCTAGTTATTTTCCCCAGCCACTTGAAATAAGTTCTTATTAACATCATAAAGAGATGAGCTATCTAATTACTTCAATATTCTTTCAGTCAGGCTCATATATAGGGAGCGGAGCTTTCCTGAGAGACACTTGTGTGCTTCTCATTAGGGCTCAGAACTCTTACTTTGCTCTTACTGCGACTTCCCCACAAACAGGTCATCTTGCCAGAACTGTATTCATTTACAAATCCCCCCTTCAAGTGTTCCTCAGAAGTTTTGCCTTGGTATAGTCACAGACGGAAAATGCATGTAGATAATTTCTTCCCAAACTATTATTCCAAAGCATTTCTGTATCCACACCACAACAAATTCTGACACTATTTCTAAAGCCATTTTCCCTATTTAAATAGTCCAACTTAATTAAAAGTGTTAAAAGAAAAATCATGACCCCAAACCAAATTGTAAGCAATTGATGAAAACAGCAAGTGAACTTTTTTCTTTAATTTAAATTTTCCAGCCCTGAATACAGTAAAACATCAAAGAAACACAGGTGTCATCTTCACACTTACTGCACATTATATAAACCAACATGCATGGAAATAAACATAGCCATACCTAACTGTAAAGCTCCTTTAATTTGATCCAACCCAGAC
>NW_009258275.1:648887-694440 GCF_000687185.1 Egretta garzetta | reverse complement strand
AACCAACAGGGCATAGTGATCCTCCTACAAAGACAAAAGTTATTTAGAACACCAAGAAGAAAGAAAAGTTAACAGCACTGATATTTTCTGTAAGGAAGTAGGGAAAAACTTAAAAATCTGAATGAAGAGATCTGTTATTTAGACTACAAGTTATAGCAGGCAGAGCTTGCCATGTTCCTCACCCGGGGAATATCATCATCATCGTCATCATCACTTTCATCATCTGCAATAGGAGGGGGATGAGGATCGGGGCCCGATGTGATAAAGTTCTCGTAGCTTAGTTCCATTTTATAGTGGCAAGATGTGTCGCTGTCATATTCTGCAAGACGCATATGGAAATATTGAGATGCACTAAAGGCATGCAAAAATATCCCATGAAGTTCTTGAGATACATTGGCATTTCATGGTCTCCAATCAGTCTGGGAAATCGTAATGCATTTTGACAGAGCATAACCAATTGGCTGATTCAATCGACTACGACTTACTGTATTCAAAGCCCTAATAATGCAATTTCTCACTGTAGTTGCATTAATTGAGAATAATGAGTATCCATATAAAGGAAGACCAAAGAAAGATTTTATTTAATTGCCTCGTCTAAAATCAAATAAGCATGTATTTGACAATGCTTGTTGTACTGCTTTACCTCAGTAGGCAGTACCTAAAGACTGTAGCCAGGATGTGCTTAAATCCTATTTAATTGGTTGTAATTTCTCCCGAAAGGGATTTTAAAAAAAAAAGTTTAATCATCACTTTACGTTGTTGAGCCGTAGCAACAGCAGCAATTCTACAAGGAGGTCCATGGGTCCCAGGATCAGAAGCTATGCTGGTGCCAGCATCATTATCACTATCAGAAGCCATGGCAAAAGGCAACGCTTCGAAGTTGGCACTTATTTCTTCAGCTAGGTCAATACACAGATCAGCAGCGTTCCTGTGAGCCTGTCCTTCTGCATAGGCAAACTGGCGAGACCCAAAGTTAGCACGGACTTTCGTGTTCTGAAAGAAGATGCACATAAAGGCATTAAGATGAGTTATGGATTGCTTTGGTCCTTCTCTTTGCTCTTCTTAAAAAACTCAGCCAAAGGCATAAGCTGATCACATCTCCATGCCATATGGTTCTCCCAGCATCGCTAGCTATAGAAGTGGATGCAGCAGGGAAAGTATTAAGCTTCTAAACACAAACTTTGAACTTGGCTTTTTTTCTAGCTTCAAGACACAGCACACTTAGTTAGTACGCTTTGAAGCAAGGTCACTGCTGGGAAGGAATACTAATAGAAGGGCTACTAGCACGTATTTCTGTTAAAAACTTGCCTTTTTCTGAATGTGGACAACTGGCCACATTCCACCAGAGACATCTTCTAGATACGGCCCCAGTCGCTGCCCACAATATGTAAAATAAACTCTGCCTTTAGCTGGCTGCCCTGGAGGGGGTGGAGTTCCCTCTGTTCTTTCCCAGCCAATTCCTGCTACGTCACCTGTAGAAAAATATAATCACCAAAAGAAGAACATGGATTGGATCTGTTTTCTCACCCACTGTTTCCCTCACATTTAGAGGATTTTTCTGATTTACCAGATAAGCAGGTTAGCTGTACTCTTACATACCAGGAGAAAGAGTCACATCCAATCTAACACTCTTCCACTGCAGCAAGCTGGAGCCATTGTAATGCACTGCTCGCCCATTGCTGAGAAGTAACACAAGAAGAAAATTAAAAGGAGCACTGAAACAAATAAGGATTACAACTGAAGTCTAGGTAGCTGTAATACCAACAAAAGGCAAGTCAACTCCTTATTTTGATGCGGAGATATTCTAGATTTCAACTAAAATGTACGCATTGCCTACTACAATGTGCTCACAATACTCCTCCCTAAGAAGCTTACAAATGTGCTGAGCAGGACCATGATTTTTAATGTACATCTCCAACGTACTTGTGAAAAAGACAGGTGCCCACTGGGTTTGTCCATGCACCATCCCGTTTTTCAGCTTCTGTAGCAAATCCAAACGAAACTATTGGTCCAGTGTCATCATCTGTATCTCCATAGGAAACGACTTCAATTTCCCAGTAGAATGATGGTGCCTAGAAATAAAAATTATTATTATTATTTTGAAAAAATTATTTACAAAGCATAAGTAAAATAGAAAACGTTTTTCTTTTTCTTTTCACGCACTATTGAATATTAAACAATACAAACTGTTGCACAGTTGTGAGTTCTTACCTGTACTGGAACTGGTGAAGTGGCATAGATAAATGTGCCCCGAGGTAGTCCCCCACCTGCACTAGGATCAGCCAAAAAGGTCACAGCTGTGAGATGCGATGAAAACATGCATGCTCGCACGGGGGGAAACACTCTTGATGGGCTCCAAGTGATTTCTTTGGGCTACAAAAAGGAAGAGAGCATTTTATTCTACTAATTGCAGTTGAAGTCATCTAGTGAAATCCAATGACACGTCATTTCATGAAGCACACATTTAATACAACACATGCAACTACCACAACTGCAGTCACAACAAATACATCCCATTGCAGAAATTCACATTAAATGAAACGTTTAAATAAGAATCCAACCAGTTTGGCTCCTACACCACAGGCAGACCCCTCTGCAGTCAGTGGCTGGGCTCATTTGCAAGGGGCAGAAGACTCAGCCCTGTTTCTGCGCTCACCTGTCTTCGGTCTGCTTGGAGAGGAGGAGGGGGAGGTCGAGCACAGTCACGATACAACATTCGTAATCTCTCACACTGCATTTCTACAACAAGGAGCCTCTCCCCTGTAACATCAAACCAAACCAAGTCGTGAGGTTCCAAGCAGATCTAGTTCCTTGAGTCCAACAATACAATCTTAACACCAGTAAACAGAAACAAATATGACACTTGCATGATTTTAAGAGATCTGATCAAATAGTCTCACTTATCTAATCAACAAAATTAACAACAAAAATCTAATGTAGACAAGCAATTGTTTTCCTCATGTTTAATTTATATTTGGTTAGAAAAGACATTGTTATGTTAAGTATACATAGGTGTGCATATATATATTAAAATATAAAGTTCATTTTAGTGAGGAAGTTTATGACCCAGCAAAAGCAGGAAGTCAAAAGAATTTATGCCTGCTGTCAGAAAATCAGTACGCTCCTTTTTACACTAGAGATCATACTGAAATCCACTTGCTCCTATCCCAACATCCTTCGCTTCAGACACTTTTCCTCCAATGAAAGGCTCTGACATGTTCGTAAAACTTGCCCTTGAACTAAGACTTCTGCTGGGCCCACTGCTTATCCTTGAACAGGAGGGAATGAAATCAAGAGCTCAAAGATAAGGAATGTAAGAAAGCATTGTAAAAAAACAGCAAAAAGGTTATAAAAAGAAAACATATAAATGATAACGTCAAGGAATACAGAGTAGGTTACACTGGAAGCAAGAAAAGTGAGAGGGTTCAGAAGAAAGTGGAGAGAAGTCCCAGGAACTGCATCTTCTGTGATGTGTAGGATAATCATGTTCTGGCCTAAACTTTATGCCTCGCGTTTAAAATGATTTGGTCTGATTATTAGCTACTTGTAGGTTAACAGCTCTGCAGCAATGACAAGACAGGCTGTACTGTGCACGCTATCAAACTCTAAGTAGCTGGAGGACAAAACACCAAAATGATTTTAAAAGCTCTTATGTCCCTGAACTGAATACAACAATGAAGCTGCAAGAACGCGCTGAATACCTACCAGGGCTGCACTCCTGCGCTACCAAATTAAGAACTTCTACAGCAGCTGGACACTGTTGAATGAATTCTTCACAGAATGAGCTGTCTTCTAACAGCTGAGCCATCACCAGGCATGCTCTTAATGGAAAAATAATAAGTTTAAAGCATTACAAAAGTGTACGCTGAATTCAAAGTTGTCTTTACACGTATTGAAGTCGAGACTATTTTAAGAGACAGCATGCCGACCGATCTATTTCTTTGTCTGGTTGCTTAGCTATCTGTTGGAACTTCCACAATGACAGCTTTCCCCTGCTTCATAACATTTACTTATATGAAGCATTTGCTCAATGCATTTGTCAGGGTTACAGGGGGCACTTTATTTTTGGTGCTCATTTTAACAACATCCAAACATTAAGCGTACTTAAGGAAGCAAACAAGAATCTTTGCATCTTTCCCTGCTGTCGTTATGTCAGGACCCACAGCGGAAGGAAATAAGAATCCATGCAATTTTCTTCAACATTTGCGTAGGGTATCAAAACAGACTGGGGTGCTGCACAAAAAAACGACAACTCACCTGGTTCTTATTTCAGCAAGAAGCCGGACCACTGCCATTACTGGAGTTGAGCCATCTCCTGTTGCAGGAAGTGAGGTGTGAATAGATAGACTTCCCTCCTGAGGAAGCAACATGGACTGGACTGCCTGTACTACCTTCTCAGTAATGGACAGTTTATGAAGAGGCAATGCCTGATGGTGGGGGGGCACGGTAAAAAGTTAAATTCAAGTAGTTAGTTTCTAAGAAACGAGGGCGTTTTATTACCTGGAGTTAATTCTCATTTTGTACTATCACAAAACCAGCACCAAACACCAGTCAAAACCAGAAAAAACAGAAACAAAACCAAAAAAACCCCACCACAGTATGCAATGGAACATCTTTAAGCACCAAAAGATGAATAACCATGTTACTTGAATGAGAACTTAAATATAGATATTGTTACAAGATATGTTTAAAATAATGAGGCAAACTTTACTAATAATATTTAACCAAAGACGAAACAGACTTTTTACATGCTGTAGATTAATTGCCAGTAAGCTGTGACAAGAAAATAAATAATTGATATTATACTTAATATTGGATTCTTAAAACTACCGTACCTCGGATCTTGGAACACAGAGCCTAGATAACGGAATAGTTAATGTGTCTGATGCTTGTGAGGTCTTTCTACTGTCTATACTGGTAGGTGGGAATTTGACCGTTGCTATACCTTCTTGTTCATTAATAGATGCCACAACTCCAATGCTTCCTGCTATTCCTTTACCTAAAACCTACAACCAAAGAAGGTCTGTGTAAGATTTAAGGCTTTACAAACAAGAAACACGGATTGTTTACCACCACGCACCAACTCAACACACAATTAGAGCTGGGTATTTTAGGAAACAGGAACACCAGACAATAGCAGTCTCCCCAAGCGTTACTGCAACTGCTTCGCAGTCACAGGCAGTCTGCACACTGCTTCCCAAGTATGCCGATGCAGGCAAAACATCATCAAAAGCACCAATTCTCATTTAAGATATAAAATGTGAACGGCGCTGAATTACCTGAACTTCAGAACCTATTTTAATTGTCTCCTTAAAGCCACCCAGAGCACAAAGGGCAGCTACTGCCTGCCGAGCAATTCTTTGAAGTTTAGCAAGTTTCCTTCCACTGCTACTCCCATTCTCCAAAATACTCTCTGCATATTTCCCAAGTTGTGGAATGTACATCAGAGCCCGAGACAGAACCTGAAGACAGAAGCAAAAATACCAGAGAATGACTTCAAAGCACAATTCAAACAAAAACCAACGCCCCAAGCCTCCAGCCCACACACAGTCTCAGAAGAATTGTTTTTGTTCTTGAAGAGAATTATATAACATAGAATATTCTAAGTTCTCTGAAGTGCGAACATCATCAAAGCCGGCTCCATTCCCCAGTAACTTTTAGAATCACAGAGTTACATATATAATCTTGGCAAAAGTCTTCGCTCAAGGATTTAGCCTGAGCAACAGATTAGGTGCTATGGGATTCAGAGGAACATAAAAGCAATGTGCTATACCTTCCAGCCAACGCTTTAGACCCTCAGGGGTCACAGCAAAGAGGACCGAAGAGCAAAGGTAGAATAACTACCAGCAAAGGCAAGATAACTCCCTAAACAAACAGCATTATTAATTACTGAAAAGAATGACAGGTGAATTACAGAATGACACCACATGCTCTAATGCAGGGCAATTTTTGATTATTTATTCCACCTTAAGATGTCAGCTAGATACCTTCTACTAGAAAGGGCTGCTTCTATGCAGTTACACATCCCAGTCTAAAGTGTTAGTACTAGTAAATCAGAAAGGATTAGCTTAGGAAATTCCTAAATAATTAAGTTCTCTTAACTACTCAATACATGCTTGGTGTAGAATTTGATACTTAATCTTCTGTTTGCTTACTTTTTCAGCAGTTGTTGTCCATATCTGAGCTGCATTCGATTCTGGTGCCATCAGCAAGCTATGCAGCAAAGCAATCACCTCTGCTGCCATGCTGTTTGCAACATGACCACTAATAAATGGCCTCACAGGATCCGTCCTATACAGAAGAAAGCAATTTGCCCATTGATTTCAAAACAAGAGAAGGAAAAGAAGCTTCAGTTGTCAACAACGATACACAGCACAAAAAGGGGAATTTTATGAATACCCAGATTTTTTTCTAAAGCGCTACAAACACCAGTGTACAGAAAAGCAGAATCTAGGCTCTGAATCAAAGTGACCTACCTGGCAAGCTCAGAATTCCTCTCTCTGCAAATAGACGTTTGTGCGGTCTTCTTTTTGTCCCCAGTGGACAACCCACTGGTAGTTTCTGGATTGACGGTTTCTATGGGTGGCCCAACACTAACTATTAGACCAGACTGTGCCCATTTAGTTGCCTTTCGAAGAGCTGCGGCAGCTTCTTCCGTGATAACTTCACAGCAGCCACTCTGAAAATGAAATTGCCATGTAAAACAAATACTACTATTAGCTCTATTTGGCCACACTATGTGATGCATTTAACTCTCCCCCCTCTGCGTATGTAAAAGTACTAAGAACACATCAAAACATCCTCCTGTGTATGTATTAGTCACAGTCATAAGACAAATTCTTTCTGTTGCTTTTTCTCCTCTACAAAGAGATCAGAGTTCATTAATATTCCATTCTTAGCTTAACAGCATAGTTTCTCTTCTCTGATCAAAAAGCAATTTCTGGTGCAAATACTCAAGAACACGTCTGAAAATATAAATGAAAATTTAATTTAAATACATGGTTTTAATGCACGTTGATAGTACGAATTTTAACACTTCAGGAAAGATAACATGAAAGGGGCTTGAACGTGACCTACAACAGTTGGAGGAAGCATTAGCTGAAATTCTTTTTCATCATTTGCCCCTGTATTTACATCAATAACTATATAATGCTGACATTACATATAAAGTTATGTTTCTGAACAGTTCTGTAAATTAAACAACATTTATCAAAGGGGATTTAACATCAGTAACAAACAAGAATTCTGACTGGCCAGATTTTTTACAACGTTGAGTAGTTCTTTAGTTATTCCTTTTCTTACTTTTGTCATGTCTCGATCCATTTTCACCACTTTCTCCATGTTGGCTCCAGTTCCTAGTCGGAATGGACGACCTTCTGAGCTACTATTAAAGTGAAAACAGAACACAGTTAGCTTTCATTGGTGGAAAAAATAGCTCAAATACACAGTCCAATTTAATGGATAACGTGTGCTTTTAAATTATTGGAAAGCAACCCTTGCAACTGAATTGCTCAACAGTAATAGAAATGCTTGATAGTCAAGGACATACCAATTGCATTGTAATTTACAAAAGGAATTTAATATTATGCTATTTGCATATTATATTATGTTATTTGCATAACAACTTAACCCTTCCCCCTCAAAAAGAAACATCATGAAATTGGCTTTTACTGAACACAACTGCCCGAGGGCTCAGAGTTAACCTTTCACCTAAGAGCACTCAGCAGCCGTAACTTTTCATATCATTTTTAGGGCACAGGTTCAAAAACCAGCTTGGAGTGGGGGAAGATGAGACGAACAGTACAAAATGCAAGAGGTGATCACGTTGGCTGTTTGACATTCAGAGAGCTCAAAATCCAGGTGGGTACTAAGAATACTAAAGAAGCTGTAATAGCAAATTATTATCCAGTGTATGCATTATTAAAAGCAACGCTTTTAAAGCCACTTTGCTTTGATAGTTCCCTTTGTTAGTCCTACACAGTCTGTAATACTATAACAAGATATGTTCAACTGTTCTGATGGAGCATCGCTTAAGCAGCTAATTTTTCATGTGATTGTTTTCAGACAGATTAAGATGTTTTTATGTTCCTTTACTCGTGGCTTACATGCCTTGTAAGCAAGGCAAAACCAAAACGTCACGCTTCACGTCCCCCTCCTCCTTTTTATACATCTGTATGCTCCGCTTTGTTCATCTTTGCTGCTCTCATCATTGCTGAATAGTCTTCTACAGAAAAGATGAGTCTGGGAAGCACTGGGATTTAGATTCTTTCTGCTGCTGCCTCAGCACAAATTCAGTACAGCCGTATGTGTTTTTATCCAGGTAACAGCCTGCTAAGCATCAGCCCTGTAAACCGCTTTTACATTATTTTATTTGGCCAGTAAATACAACAAATTGGGAAGACGTTTTGCTTTCCCATTTACTATTATCTCTAGGATGCATTTTTCTACAGCTATAGCGCTTAAAAAAAAAAAAAAAAAAAAAAAGAAATGGAATTTGAGAAATTGGTTGCTAATTCCAATCCAGTGAGTTAATATTACCTTAGTAATGGCTGAAGCACTTCATGGGATGACTGGTCTTCCCGTTTATGAATAAAAATAGAAAGTTTACCATCCACTGCCTCACTTTCTTCTCCAGGATCTTTATCTCCTTTTATGGAATTTTTAGGGCTGGCTTTTGCTAAAGTAGTATCTGGCTCAGAGGCAGTTGGAGACAGAACCGTCTGGCATCCTTGAAGTAGAGAGGAGAAAACCAAAACAAAGGAAAACACACAACCATGAGCTCTGTCAACTAACTTCCTTGCCCTTGAAACTAATGCTAACATACCCAAGATGTGTGTAAAACATCACTGTGACGCACACCTTAGCCTGAGGATGGTTAAATTAAGAGGCAGATGGAAAGTCACAGAAATGTCCTGTCTTTCGACACTAACACATCATACACCTTTTCCTACTTGAGCTTTCTGTCAATACATGCTCCTTTCACCAATGTGACTTGCTTGTCAAATTCTCAAATTAGCATGACACCAAAAAGATGCCGGTACCTGGTACTACGTAATCTGCCAGCTTTGCCAACAGCAGAGAGGCAATCTTGGAGGCTGGGTCACTGGGATCATCCTGTTCACTGTTCAGGGAGGGTACAGAGTAACTCCAGGGAGGCAATTCCACATTTCCACAGTCCTCAACACTCATGAGAGGCAGTGCAGCACGACACAACTGGAGGATTATAAGGACCAACTTTGGAGAAGGACGCTGATCCAAGAGAAGTGACAGAAGCTTGGACACACAGGCTGGCTGGCTCAGGATTGCTTTACCTATGTGACTCCTGAAAGGGGGAAAAAAACCAAAAAAGCTAACTGCTGTTTGGGAAAAAAAATCTGATGGTTTGATGATGCTCTTGTAAATAATAAATTCATGTATTTTCAAGATGTAATTTAAAAAAAAAAAAAACCAACCCAAAACTTTCAGCGTCTGACAAAACCTTATCTGCAACAATTCCCATATAACCTGATAGCACTGATGGAACACTGAGTGTCAGTTTACCATCAAGTTTTGGAATGGTTTTGAACGTTATCTTACCTACACTACTGTCAAAAAAACCCCCAAACCAACTCCAAACCCCCCAAAGAACCCCCACCTGCTTTCATACATAGACAAAAATACTCCAGAGACAAAGGCCTAGTACCTTGACAGGTCATTAAGAAGACTGAGAACATCTTGAAGTGCATCATTTCCTGCAGCTTGATTACCACAGCACTCCGTAGCTCGTGCGAGGTGGTTGGTAAGAAGGCTGGAGACCTGACGAGCCAGACCAGAGTGAACGGCTTCTGTTGAACCACCTTCAAAAGTAATGCAAGAATAAACGATTGTCATTAACAACAATGAATGTACACACCTACAAATTCCTTGCCCATAAACGGAAATAGTAAAAAATAGCTTTGCTTTAGCAAAACATCTCTATATAAAACATCTTTAATCAAAAATAAAGCCTGATACAACATCTGTGTTCCATTAGCCAATAGCCACATGTCTATAAGTTATATATGTTATGGGTGAGTCCTAACACAGGAGAAATGCGTAAGTGATCACTCAAGAGTCTCCTGGTTCTATGGTTGTGTCTAGGCAGAACCAAATGGCAGACTTGAAATTACCTGCAACATAAACGCTCCCATGAGGTCAAAAATAAAGCCTGATACAACATCTGTGTTCCATTAGCCAATAGCCACATGTCTATAAGTTATATATGTTATGGGTGAGTCCTAACACAGGAGAAATGCGTAAGTGATCACTCAAGAGTCTCCTGGTTCTATGGTTGTGTCTAGGCAGAACCAAATGGCAGACTTGAAATTACCTGCAACATAAACGCTCCCATGAGGAGGAAAAGCTAGAATTAAAAAAAAAAACAAAAACAAAAAAACCCACCACACCAAAAAACCAAACTTATTCTTGAAACTAATGCTAACATACCCAAGATGTGTGTAAAACATCACTGTGACGCACACCTTAGCCTGAGGATGGTTAAATTAAGAGGCAGATGGAAAGTCACAGAAATGTCCTGTCTTTCGACACTAACACATCATACACCTTTTCCTACTTGAGCTTTCTGTCAATACATGCTCCTTTCACCAATGTGACTTGCTTGTCAAATTCTCAAATTAGCATGACACCAAAAAGATGCTGGTACCTGGTACTACGTAATCTGCCAGCTTTGCCAACAGCAGAGAGGCAATCTTGGAGGCTGGGTCACTGGGATCATCCTGTTCACTGTTCAGGGAGGGTACAGAGTAACTCCAGGGAGGCAATTCCACATTTCCACAGTCCTCAACACTCATGAGAGGCAGTGCAGCACGACACAACTGGAGGATTATAAGGACCAACTTTGGAGAAGGACGCTGATCCAAGAGAAGTGACAGAAGCTTGGACACACAGGCTGGCTGGCTCAGGATTGCTTTACCTATGTGACTCCTGAAAGGGGGAAAAAAACCAAAAAAGCTAACTGCTGTTTGGGAAAAAAAATCTGATGGTTTGATGATGCTCTTGTAAATAATAAATTCATGTATTTTCAAGATGTAATTTAAAAAAAAAAAAAACCAACCCAAAACTTTCAGCGTCTGACAAAACCTTATCTGCAACAATTCCCATATAACCTGATAGCACTGATGGAACACTGAGTGTCAGTTTACCATCAAGTTTTGGAATGGTTTTGAACGTTATCTTACCTACACTACTGTCAAAAAAACCCCCAAACCAACTCCAAACCCCCCAAAGAACCCCCACCTGCTTTCATACATAGACAAAAATACTCCAGAGACAAAGGCCTAGTACCTTGACAGGTCATTAAGAAGACTGAGAACATCTTGAAGTGCATCATTTCCTGCAGCTTGATTACCACAGCACTCCGTAGCTCGTGCGAGGTGGTTGGTAAGAAGGCTGGAGACCTGACGAGCCAGACCAGAGTGAACGGCTTCTGTTGAACCACCTTCAAAAGTAATGCAAGAATAAACCATTGTCATTAACAACAATGAATGTACACACCTACAAATTCCTTGCCCATAAACGGAAATAGTAAAAAATAGCTTTGCTTTAGCAAAACATCTCTATATAAAACATCTTTAATCAAAAATAAAGCCTGATACAACATCTGTGTTCCATTAGCCAATAGCCACATGTCTATAAGTTATATATGTTATGGGTGAGTCCTAACACAGGAGAAATGCGTAAGTGATCACTCAAGAGTCTCCTGGTTCTATGGTTGTGTCTAGGCAGAACCAAATGGCAGACTTGAAATTACCTGCAACATAAACGCTCCCATGAGGAGGAAAAGCTAGAATTAAAAAAAAAAAAAAAAAACAAACCCAAAAAAAACCACCACACCAAAAAACCAAACTTATTTTTGTATCCACTTGTGTGTTCTGAAGAACTCAAACAGTACTGAAGCCAGCGTGAGTGAATGCCCTATTTTAAATAAATTTACACCACTTCTCAGGCACTTCTGCATTTCTAAAGCACACAGTAAAAATACAGTTGGCAGTGTTCCTACCTTCTTCTTTCTCCCATTCCACACACCGATTGGCTAGCACCTGGAAGGCAGCCCAAGCCATGGTGGCCACCTTCTGTTTCTTAGTCTGTTTTTCATTCGAACTGGATTCTGTCTGGCTGCTTAAACTGCAAAGCCGGTCCATAAGTTGTACCAGGCCACTGCGTACCAAACACTTCTCTTCGCTCCTGTACGAGAAGAGAAATTCAGATTTAACTTAAGTAACATTTCAGTCACTAACAACAGACAATGAAAATCCAGAACTTGCTGCTAACTCAGCCATTAATTACTTCACTTTGCGGAATGACGGTTCCGTCTCTCCCTTCTCCTCCTTAGATGAAATTCTGTATTCTGAGACAATTTAACAGGATGTTCTCAGATTCTCCTCATTATGAGGAAAGGGAGTGTATTTATACTATATAACGCTTCTCCTTAAGGCAAAACCTAATAAGCACAACTGTGGATGCCCTCCTTCCCTTTCCAAGCAAAATCCTTTCGTACCTTGTGTAAGGTATAGTGCATAGGAGGCCAATGCTATTTGCACAAGCAATGGGGTAGCGAGCACACAGCGAGACCACAGACGTCATAGTCTCTCCAAAAGCTTCTTGGACTTGTTCCACCATCCCGCCACACGTGAGCTCTTCAATTCTGTTGGTAGTTAAGATATTTGAAATGGTAGGTTTTCTAGGTTAAATGAAATAAACAAACTTCCAAATATAGCTTTAAAAAAAATAATCAGCACATGTTAACAATCACTCAAGGAAGATGTAGAAGCAGAACTGCAAGTCACTTAATGTTTTAGTGTGAAATATATGTAAACGAGATCGTATGGTAGTTTTACCTCAGACATGATTGAAATTTGACTAAAAATACTTAGAAAATATTTATCAAATTTAGGTGACAGTACTAGTATTGGCTAAATCTATACCACTAATACGTACTTAATTTAGAATTAATTTTAGAATTAAGCCAGGAGAGTAAGATGCCCTGCATACGTATCTGCGGACATGTCATCCCAGCATGAAAGGAAATTTCATCTACCGCCAAATAAAGCATTTCTTAGAAGTTTCTGCCTTTTTACCCCACATGGGCCAACGGAAGAGGTTGTTGCAAGCTTTGTTCTGCAAACTTAAGCCCTCGCTGCTAGTGACTTCTCCTGGGTTTTATTTGCGCAAAGCGATTTACTATCTTCTACAGAGACCAAAACATTTAATGATTTTCAGAGAAATAAACAAACCTTGGGCCTCCCTGAAGTACCATGGTCACTGGGCCTACAAGATGCGTCACACCACCAACCCGAACAGCTGCCGTCAGCAACTCTCTCATATGCACTAGGGCTTGCTTCCTTGTGTTCCCACGCCGCCACCTTGTCTGAGCAGCTAGCAGAAAACTGCTGCTGGATACCTAGGAGATTTTGTTTGGTTGGTTTTGTTCATGAGACACAAGCAAGACACCTCCCTTCTTTGTGAAAGTTTGGTTTTGAAAATGGAATGATTTAGCACATTTAAAATGACATACCGCTTGGTCAGGATTTGTTCCAATGAAAGCAAACAGCTGCCCCAGTAAGACACTGTACGTGGGTTTATCTCTGCTATCCTCAATAGTCAGTGACTGGAGAAGAGTGAAAGAGCTACTTCTATGGCTGGTAACGTGGCGTCGCCT
The DNA here is from genome assembly GCF_000687185.1 of Egretta garzetta. Lineage (NCBI taxonomy): Eukaryota > Metazoa > Chordata > Aves > Pelecaniformes > Ardeidae > Egretta > Egretta garzetta. The sequence goes on along the minus strand of NW_009258275.1, from coordinate 680,744 downwards.
GTGAGGATATAGGATAATTACACCTGCCAGCAGTAAATTGATCCAATGAAAAAAAAAAAAGTGCTATGCTTGCAGAATTTATGATGATTTTAACAACACAGGCCACATTATTATAAAGCAGCTTAGTGGAATAAACCCTTGGATACCTTTGACTTGATCTAGCAAATTCGATATCTTCATTGCCAATCATTTCCAAGTCAGATGGTGCTGACATGCTGCGAAGGAAGACAGGCTGGCGGACTGCATGAGATATCACTTTTGTTTCAGATGCTGATTTACAGGCTGCAATATTACACAATAGGAAAGAATGTCACTCCTGGTGCAGGAGGGTATTTACAAACTGTTTTTAAAAATCACTGTGGACGTTCCAGTGAAAGCTATAACATAGGACGGGGAAAACACAGTCTAAGCAAGAACTTGCAACTCAGTTCTGAGGTTTTCGGGTATTGTTTCAAGTTAGTTTTGTTTTGATTAGGTTAAGCATTTTTTCCCCAATAATTCAGGAGACTAAAGTTTAAATTCCACATATTACTACTCAAGACCTTAATTTACCATCATTATGGCAATCAGAAAACAAATACTCAACTTCATATACTGTAAAAAAATTTATTTAATTTGCAAAAGTAAAAAAAAAAAAGGTTTAAGTGAAAAGAGGGAAAATAAGAGAAAAGGAATTAATTCTACCTTTAAGAAGAAGAAGAAAAAAAAAAAAAAAAAGTACAATGCTAGTAATGAGGTACCTACCTGGAGTCTCTGCAGGGGTACCGGATATACTTCTTGTGATACCAGACTGTGCTGCAATAGTGACATGTAACAACAGCTCTGCTCTGTTCATCAAGCTCTTAACTAATGTTTTGGTTTTTGCTAGGGGATGAGAGGTCTTCTGTATCAGTGAATTCACCTCCTGAAAAAACTTCTCCCTAAGATTATGAAAGAAAAATAAAAAGAAGCAAAACCTCAGTTATGTTTTGATGCCGTCTGAAATAAAGTGTTACTGTGAGAGGTTATTTTAAAGGAGACATATATCAAACTATTCTATGCCAATAAAGTAGAAAGTAGAAAAAATAAATAAATGACCAAATGATTTGTTAGTAATTACTAGTAGCTGTAGGTACTAATATTAATGTATTTAGCACATATTTTTCTAAGAATTTAATCAAGCTGTTTCTAGACAGACAGGAAAATTAAGTTTTAAAGCCTTCACACCCCTGATTAGAAGTCCACCTCAATGTTTCTGCTCCCAAAGATTGTTTTCTTTCTATAGGTCTAGCAGCCTTTAATGGAATTAGACATAAAACATTTTCGAAACGTTCAGTGCCAGCTTCTGTTTCACATTATTTAGCGTCACAGGGTACAATGAAACTCAAGTGGCTGCTTCGGTAAGCGTTTACGTATGTGTGCAACTCAAACCCTGCATACCTACTTTTGGAACTCACTGAAATTCCACAGCTGCTTAAAAGCTGCCTACCTTTTAGGTACCTTGCCTAAATGGTACACTTCACAGCCAGCTACTAACCTTAATGCCAGGACCACATTCTCAAGATCACTTCCATCAAAAGAAACTTCTTTCATTGAACACAGAAGTTCTAGTTCTTTCATCTTGCTCTAAACAAAGCGAAGGAAAAGGATGAACATGTGTTGAGAGAGCAGCATGAAGCACGAGCACACACAGCAGCCACAAGGCTTACCTCATTGAAGTGATAATCATAAAAGAATGGGACATTGTTCTCCAGCTTCCCATGCATGGCGTCATCTACCTCATTCTGCCATTTCTGCTCCAGCTCAGCCACACTCTAATAGAGACAAAAAATAACACTTACCGCAGTTGTTCATCATAAGAAGTAAATGAGATCTTAAAAGAAGAAATCTGAGTATATTTTGCATTTCTATGTTTCTAAAATGCTGTTAATACACCTTAGGTCTCATAAAAAGCCTTCTGGTTTTTTGTGTAGTTTTATTTTTACCTGCAATTGTCTCTCCATGGCATTTAGCTTCTTAAAGGTCTCTCCCATAATTTTACAAAGTAAATCATATTCTTCGGCATGTTCTTCCTGATACTGGAAATTTATCAGGGACTGGAGTGCATCAACCAAATTCAAATGTTTAATCACACATGAAACTACCATCTCCTCCATTACTTCTGGCTGAATCACTTCCCTAGGGTCATAGGTAAAGCCAAACTGATTAAGCAAGAATAATGGACCAACTTTGACGATTCATATTTACAAATTCACTAAATGCTGCATTCACAAACAAGTATTTACAGAATATTAAACAGGTACCATCACACATGACAGGCATGCCGCATCCTTACCATTGCTCTTTTAGCTCACTCACTTTGGCACCAAACATTTCAAAAAAATCAAAGTCAAGTCAGAAAAATAGAACAAAAACATGACTACTTACTTTATACTAGGCCTAAATTGAGGCCGAGCGCGTCCAGAAATTTCCCTGAGTTTTATCATGATTCCTGGAGGCAGCCTAATCCTAGGCAGATCAAAATAGTGTCCAACGGGAGGCACTAGAACATCAGAAGGATATGTAAATTCTCTATCTTCATCTATAGTAAGAGGCAATGGAGAAGGACTTGGTGTAAGGGCTGGAGATATTACACCATTAGCTTCCACCTGCCACTGGCACCTGGAAAAATAAATAAAAATAGATTAAAAGGTTTTGGGGTTTTCCCCACTAACTCTCCCCCCTCATTCAGAAAGGCACATTCGTCAGCAACACATTATTACAAAGACAGACTACACAGTAACATATGAAGCATGGCTTGTACCAAGCGTAGCCCAATCCTCCTCTACTTACTCTAGAAAAAACCTCCGCTCCCTTAGTTTTAGGCAACACAGAACTGCTGAACAAATTCCGCAGGAAAAATTGTCAAAACATCACCTTAAAACACAAGACTTGAGCACAACTACAGAAGTCACCTTCCCTCAGAAAAAACCCACATGGGAACTCAGATCAAAACTTATTTTTTTTTTTTTTTTACCTTTGTAATAGTTTAGATCTTAAGAGCTCTTGACAGGTTTCTTCATCTTTGGTAATTTCTGGTCCGTTGTATAATATTCGCAGCATAGAACAAGCTAACACAGAAAGGCCAAGTGCCAGGTCAACTAAGAATGGCAAGCCTCCTGACACATCCTCGGAAGACTCCTGTAGTAGGAATAGTGATTAAGTTACACTCATCAATCAACCATGAAGTCCTTCCCCAATACATTTCAAGATAGGGGATTTTATATTTTCATGTATAATCTTTTATAGAAAAGATATTTATCTAGCAATTATATGTCTCATACACAGAGGTATTCTGAAAAAATGCTTAACAATTAAAAGTAATATATAAGAACAACTCAAGACCAGAAACAAAGGATTTAAACATTATTTTCCTGAACCAAGAAAGAAAAGGAAAGGTAAAGTTATTTTTGGTTCAGACATTCTTTGGCCTGCAGATGTGTCATCTCACAGGCCTAGTCCTAGCTTCCTGGTAGTGGGATTCAAGTTTCCTTCTGTTTGATCCCAGCATCCCTCCCCTCTCTTCTTTAAAGGCCGGAATCATTATTCCCCCACTAAATCTCTGATTTCCAGGTCATTACCCATCTCTCCAGAGAAATCCTGATCTACAAGCAGCAAGAGATATTAAAGTGACTTCATCCAAGTCCAGTGCCCACGACAGGAGATAGGTAACACATATTTGGCAGTAACCATCTTCCTAAAACCCTAAGCATGCTACAGACAGGGTATCTCTAGCTAAGGAAGCCAAACATCTAAAACTTCGGTCCTTTACGTTGTAAAAAGATGATTTGTCTTATTGCCAAAATAAGTAAGCTATTACTGTTTTAAATTTCAAATCTTAGCTTCAAACTTTGAAGTACATTTCTACTTGATCAGAAGCGCGTAACAGACAGAAGATAAATTGAAGCTGAACCTATCCCATGGAATCTGTCACGTTTGAGTACCTGTGCTCGAACAGTGCAAGCAAAGCCCCACATAGCTTTGTCTGGAGTGTTGTGCTCACGACCACTCCGCATTTCAAAGGAGAAGGTGACTGTATCTCCTTCCACCTTAAAATTTTGATGGGGAGGAGGGGGGGGAAAAAAAAAAAAAAAAAAAAAAAGAAAGATACATTTAAGCATTGAGGCAAACAAACAGGCTTTTCATAAAAGTGGCTTATTTTATGGATTAATGTTTTTAATGACAGTTGTCTAAGTATTATTTTTATCTCCAATTATATACTCTGATTTAAGATTCTTCCCTTTTTGTAAGGCTATCTTTTAGTGGACAATTTGATTTTAATTTTGCTGCTGGCTAACTACAGTAAAACAAAAAACCCACCACAGTTGTAGAATCAAAGTAGAATTTATCAGTCTGTGTTACTTGGCCCTGATTTTCATCAAAATGCTTTCATAATTTGCCTGCAAGAAGCCATGCAATAATCAACAGTTCGCTTCCTGAAGGAAGACAGACAAGCTCTTCAAGAACAATGTCAACACGTAATAGAAGAGTTTGCTAAAAGAGCAGTATAAAAATCTACGTCTGAAAAATAAATTAAATTCCATTAATTGTGAACAATGGAGTGCTTGTCTGAAATTGCTTTCCAGTTTATAACTTCTTGGTTTTCTTTTTGAAATTCTTTTTTGTTATGTATATAAGCCCAGTTTAGTGTGGGACAATGTAGCAGCATAAACACATAAGAAAAAAAAAATAATACTGCATACAATCTGAGAGAACATACGGCAAAATTCTTGAAATACTGAAGTTTCAAGAAGTTTGAGGGGTTTTTCTGTCTTAGCGTTACTACCAAAAGCATCCAAGGTAATTTTAAAACCCAACACAAATGGCTGAAAAGTTGCTACATTTACTATTTGTTGTATTTGCGGGTTACTGTTAAAAAAAAACGCAGTCATGCCCACAGAGCTTAAGAAAATATGCACAGCCTCAGCATGTGCAAGAATTTCTCCTACAAAGATGCACTTAGGAGAACAGTAGTGCCATTAGAGACTCCAGGACTGAAACACAGCAATAAATGAATTCCAGTAAAGACACAGCAAAACAAGATAAGCTCGAAGAGAAGCATCACACATAACATACATTTGAATTTAAAGTTCTTCCCCAAGGACGTAACAGCCCACTTAAGAAGTGATCTCATCATGGATAACCGTACACTTAAAAGCTTGGACTTCATTGCTACAAGGGTTAAAATGGACTCGACATGGTTTCCAAAGGGGATTTTTCTATGTGAAAGATTGTTGGATTATAATACTGTACCTTTACTAAGTCTTTCGGCCAACCAGTTCCTAAGACACTACGGCTGCCATATCCCAGTGTATTGCCTCCATACTCAGCAACCTTCCTACTGTTTGTGTTAGGACCAGCATAGATCACCAACTTCAAAACATAAAATACACTGTTAGACTGTAAGAGAAAAACAAGAAAATCTAATAATAATAATAATACTTAGCACTTACACCGCGCTTTATATTTTCAAAGCGCTTTATCAACATTAACAAATCCTCACAACAGCCCTGTGAGGTGAGTAGGCAAGTATTATTATCCCCATTTTACAGATGGGGAAACTGAGGCAGAGAGGAAATTTGAGTGACTTGCCCCCGAGGTCACACAGCAAGTCAGCAGCAGAACTGGGAGCTGAAGTCAGGAGAAATCCTAACTCCCAGTCCTCATGCTGAGCTAACTGGAACATAGCACCTCTCTACTAATAAATGGATTGATTCTGCTCCCATTGAAGTTATTTTTTCAGATACTTCAGTGGGAGCATGATGAGGCTCAAAGTTTTCTAGAGGAGTTTAACCAGTAATGGTGACATTAATATTAAGATGCTTATAAATAACTAATGGGAGTGAGTATCACAGGACTTGCTCTATGTTGAAGAATATATGGCAACAATTAGTAAGCAGCACAATTAACTCTCTGATTATACAAAGTAAATAAGCGCTATTAGTTGTCTTATAATTGAAAATACTTGTTCATATTAATCCATGTAAACAAGCCATTTATCATCAGGGGAAAAGGAAAAAAAATTAAGCTTTCCAGTTCTGCCCAGTTTAAACAAACTGTGCTGATCTACAAAGTAGGCAGCTAGATTAAAATTTCCAAAATAAGGAAAACTGAACAACAGCAAAAATGAGAAGGAAGTCAATCTGAGGCATCATGAAATGAACTTAAAAAAATGGAAGAGTTGGTATGAATATCTGAGGGGGGAAAAAACCCCAAACAGCAACCCCTGCCCCCAAACCCTACACCGCTGGAGCCCACTATATTTGTATAACTACTGCTACTTCTGACATCTTTTGAGGAAACTTCCTAATTACAGAGCCTAACTCTTAACAAAAGATCCTCATAACTGATAGATTTTAAACATTGAAAGAATCACTGGATATTACGTTCTGAAAAAACCCACAAGAATTAAGCAAGTGCTCTTTTTGGATTGTTTCTTCAAGAATAATAGTAATTAAACATGAACCATTTATCTTCATCGTCCTGCCTTTTCCTGTCAACGACTCTTTGTACATTTTCTAGCATTTGGCTAAGTCTAGTCTTAACATGAAACTCAAGAATTCTTTTGTAAAGTTATTCACACATGTGCCACACAAGAAACAACCTCTCTGCATCCTGTACTTCACAGCCTTGAAGCAAGTAGACTGTGGCATTACAGTGTACACTAATAAGCTCCTACCAATAAAATCCTCCTGCGTTATCCCTATCACTGAAAATCAGGTACCATGAAATGCAAGGGGTAGAAAAGATGAAAATGGGAAGCGCTGGTGATGGATATATATACAAAAGAAAGTATTTCTGAACTGGCCCTTTCTTACCTTATCATAATCATACTGTGAAGAACATCTGTTGTCAAATCTAAGATATAAACAGCGGGCTCCTGGAATATGTACAGTTTCTTTAAATTTATAGTTATCCCTGACGGGATGAACTGTTTCTACAGTCTTCCCAGCAGCCCAAGGAGCAGGGATCTTCAAACCCGTAAGAAAACCTGGTTCTTCTTTTTCTTCCAACATTCTGAAATTAGAGTGAAAAATTAGTCCTAAAACTCAACACAGATTTCTACTATATCAGGGATCAAGGCCTGGTTGGACAGGGCTCTGAGCAACGTTATCTAGTTAGCGGTGTCCCTGCTCACTGCAGGGGGGTTGGACTAGATGACCTCTAGGGGTCCCTTCCAACCTAAAACATTCTATGATATATTCAGACTTCAAACTATAAAGTACTTAAAACCACCTCTCAGTACTGATACATAGAGACACAAAGAATCCATTCCTCATTTTAGGCATAACTGTATTCAGGGAACACGCAGAACTTAAATAGCATGAACTCTGTACATTAGAAATAACTATGCCAATCTCTAACCTGTAAAATCTGAACTTCTCCCTCTGCTTTCCGATTCCCAAATTATGGTAAACAATCTAAATAGCACCATGAAAATGTAGATGTACTATATATGGATTCTACCACAAAACTGGTAGCATTACAAAAAAACCAAAAACACAACCCACCAAAAAAACCCAAACCAGCTTCCCTCCTGGGACAGCATCCAAAATTGATAATACTGTCATAAACCAATGTGCCTAATATTTCACTGAAGCTTATAATTTGGAGGAGGATTGAAACTAAATTCTTCAGAGTTTTCACACAGTATATTACATATTATCATAAGTTGTTTAATACTACAAATCCTGCAACACTGCAAATAGCTATGGTAAGCATTTTTTCTTTAATTTAGCTGTGTTTCTGTTTCTAAGCAGGAGCTGTATAACTCTGAGCTGAGATACAGGATTTAAATGCAGGACTTAAAACTGTTATATTTCTTTATGTAAATGAAACCATTTAATATCTTTCCAATGGTTTCAATACTGTATCTCACGCTGCCAGAGCAATTTACATTTTCTCACGATGGTCTTCCTTAGCCTTCTTTATTGCAAGAGGAACATGTAGAATTAATTCCTAATGCTTGAGGTGAGGGAACAAACAAAACAAACCATACCCTCTGCAAACAACCCGAAGATATTAATCATTTAGTTCTATATGCAAAACAATTTTAGAACTAATAGCCTTTTGTAAAGGCTTATGTATCTTTATGGCAGCCTTACAAACCATTACAGCTTTGCCTTTAAAAAAAAAAAAACCGAAGTTGCTGCAATGGTCAAACAAACAGGACAGCTAAGATATTTTATCGCATAAAAAGACCCAAATGTAAAGAAAATCACCTCTCATCAGGTAACAGCTTCCCTTTCTGTTCTGATGCACCACTGGGTGAACTGTTCAGTTCTGAGAAAACTGGAGACTGAGTTTTAAGCAGCAGTGCAGTCTGTGGCACAAAATATACAAGGTTAGAAACATATAAACAGTAAATCATTTTAAGATCTTGTTACTGAAATATATTAACAATCACACTGTATGTTGTCATTGACAATAAATCATTACTTAGTAGCTGTTGTACCAAGACAAATTTAATATTCAGCATTATCAGCTTTTGTAGCTTTTGAGCAATTCTTAAACTATGATCTGAGGATCACTTACTGCAGAAAGTTAACCAAGATCTACAGCATTTTAGAACACGCATACCACATTTTTTCCTTTGTAGACAACTGCTGACACAAAGACCATACCTGACTTGTGTAAAGAACCAGCTGCACCAGCTGAGGCATCAAGGCATCAGCCATAGTTAGAGTTTGCAAATTTGGATGCATCAGAGATGTCAGTAGGACAGGAAGCAGATGACCAAGCATAGTAGCCTTCGTAATTTGTTCCAGGCCTTTTAATCTGTAAGGAGAGTCAAGGTCTACATAGTAACAACTATTTTCATAGAGTATCACTACTATTTTTAGTCATCTGTTTAATCTTGTAACAGACTGCCATTTAAATTCAATTCATTAGGCAGTTAAAAACTCAGAAAGCATTTGCATTACATTTAAGAAAAAACCACCAAAAACTTAGCATCTTGAAAACATTACAAAATCTCCAAATTTCATCCCAGTCTTACTAAACAATGATAGACCAGAAGACACTAAATCAAGAGTTTAATAATTACTTAGAAAATGATAAGCTCCCATGGGCATGGGATGAAAGTCCACATCAAACACGAATACATTTGTTCAGTACGTACATCAGGTTGCTAGCACACGTAGCTCAAAGTACTTCAAAAGAATCTGTATCTATAAAAATATATTTGAGCACGAAACCCATCTGAAAACATCTCAAAGGAATTGTGTATTGTCAATAAACAAAACTAATCTTGCAGGCCCAGAAAAGCATAGAAACCAAAACCAGGACCACAGCTGGAAGAGGGAGGTGTTTGTTTAACTAGAGAAAAGATTCACAGCTTTTGTTTACATCCCATTCCCAACGTATATTTTTAAGTGGAGGGGAGAAGGGCAAGGTGATGCTATCTGATGAAACATGCAGGATATCATAACAACATCCAAGACTTGTCAGATAAAATATCTAGTCCAGCGACTAGAAGCGTAATAGTCAGGAATTTAAAAACTAAAAAATGCCCTAGCTTATAGGAATATTCCCAGCTGACTAACTACAGTTTGTTTCCAGTTACTCTGCTCATAAATACCAGTGTAACTGACTAAAACCTTACCAATTTGAAGAGTTTCTACCGATTATCAGGCTAGTAGTGCTGACATGGAGAGTCGGATTCTAAATTTTTCAAAAGGTAAGTGCTAAGCAAATGCTATAGTAAGAAACAGTTCCCGCACATTCAAAGCTCAGGTATGAAGTTGTGACATAAAGAACAAGTAATGCTAACTGTGCTTGTACAACGAGCCACAAAAAGCAACAGATCACTGTTTTCAAGTTAACATACTCGTCCTACCTTTGCTCTCTATCAGAAATGTCACTGTTTATTAGTGCTGTAGTGACTTGTTGCAGCATTTCTAAGACTTCATCGCATCCTGTCAGAATTTGCGTAGCAAGAGACAAAATGCTGGTCTTCAGCTCCTAGGTACAAAAAGAGGTATAGGATACTTAAATTCTTAGAGAATACAAAAATGGACAACAGAACAAAATGATGGATTTCCAAATTAAAAGAATGATAATGTGACCTGGCAGGCCTGCAGCAGTAGATTCATCCAAGACTTAAATTTGATTAATGCTAAGCCCCAAAGTGCTGGGAGAAACTAGGTGCATATTTTACAGGATGCACATCCAGTTTCTAGAGGGAAGGAATCCCCACGTCCAGCACAGCAGAGAGCTGTTAGCCAGCCAAGGTACAGCATTGGTGACACAATGTCCTAGCAGGTATGAGGATCACTGTGGAGAGAGAAACTGAACAATGAAAACATGGGTGAACAGTGAGACAAGAAAAGTACTACAATATTTAGCATTTACTCAATAAGCCTGAACAAATAACTTTCAAGTGCAGCAGATTACAAGCACACAAAGTCTCAAAGAGCAGCAGACAAAACCAGCTTAACACACAATACCAGAAGTTCAGTAGTCAATACCATTATAGAAGAATTGTTGCTGTTACAAAAACTACTATGACAGGACAGCCTGTATGCTAGGACAAGCCTGGCTTCTGTGAGTTCATTCAAGACTATTCCAGCAGTAATATGAAATGACACCCGTTTAATAAACTTTACACCAACAAAACAACCACTGTCCACAAACTTTGTCCTCTAACAGTTTCCTCACCACAAACATTATTCATGCTATTTCAGACAACAGATATAAGTGGTTCTATGTAACCTTTATAAGTTAAAACTGCAAAAAAGCAGAAGCCAGGTAAGGCAAATGAGAAAACCCTTTCCTATTTAAATCTGAAAAATATTTTTTCAAAGACCACTTGAGTGATTTGGAGAAGAGAAACGGGGGGAGGGGGTAACGTGTCCAGAAAGGATTCCTGGCAGATGAATTTTCTCACTAGCACATATTAAAATACATTTTAAACCTCATTATACATATATTTAGGAAGGGAAGTGTCTGCTCTCACTGACAATACAGAACCCAAGCTGGTTCTTGGGTTGAACCCAGCTTCACACAGAACAATTGCAGACTTTAGCTGGAGAACAGGAAAAAAAACTGTCTACAGTAATTTAACTACATCACGAGGAAAAGAACCAACAAAACAGTGGAAGTAGAATGCATTGCAGAAACAAGAGGTGCCACAGGAACACTGACTGTAGAGAGCCATACTAGAATAAAACTTGGTGTTTACCTGTACCTTCAATGTCTCTCCCTGCAAGGAGCTGTCACTGTCATCATTTTCATCAGGTTTAATCAGAATAGTGTTACTGAGGAGGTGGTTCTGTACAGCCATCAGATACCGCAAACACGAAGATGCAGCCTTTAACATAAATAAGTACACTTCACATTATCTAAACCCTTTAATCAACCCTGATTCAGGCAATCCTTGTACTTTTAAATATAAAAGGAAAAAAGTTGAAGGAGAGGACAAGCAAAAGCAAAAAATCATTTCCCTTGAACAGAACTTTTTTTTGCTGATTTAACACCAGCTTGTTAATACATATTTAAGAGAAGAAACTGGCTGCAAAACACTGAATTTTGTGAAATAACTTGCAAAACATATAAAGAAGCAGTACCATTTCATTCAAGTAAGTAACATTATAGTAATACTCCAGTACTGTAACATTAATTAATACTTAAAAGATAATGCCCCCACAGAGCTAAATTTAATTCACGTTCCTGAAGGCGATGGGTCCATGCTACTCCCCCTTTCCAGTCCTCCTGCAGGCCATGACTTCCTGTCCCCAACCCCAGCGTCTGCGTGCAAGCTCACCTGCCTTTGCCATCAGCCAGATCAGGGAACTGATCTATGCATACTTTTACCATTCAATAAGGTCAACTTTCACTCATTTTTGGCTGTATATGATAAACCTTTCTGCTTGTGTGAATCATTATACACAACTGTAAAAGGACTTTATTTTTAAGTTGTTGTAATGCTTTGAAGCTTGAGATACACAAACTTCCTTGAAATTGAAGCAGCTACCGAGAAATTGGGAAATATATTCATATATAAACCTGTTTTAGCATTACTGTACCATTTACTTTCCTGTAAGAAATTCTTCTTTTCCTGCACAGCACAAAAGACATTCTTTTCCTGTATTTGTTAAGACACACAGCTATAAAATTTCCACCTCTATATACTCAGTAAAGATGAGGGACTTAAGGGGGAAAAGGAAGCCAAAGGCAAATTCACTTTTATCAAAATACATTTTACTTACAGGCACAGTTGAAAGCAGCCTTTGAAAATCATCTTTAGATACAGTTTGGCACTTGGTGATTAAGACACAAGATTCTCGGACAACAATCTTGAGAATGTAGTGCAACAGCTCATCATTTAGTCTTCAAAAAATGCAGGAAAGATGCAAAATGTTAATAGTCTAATTATCGAGCACTTTGTATAGCTCATCCCAAAAGTCTCTACAAGCCATATCACAAATTACGTGAAACCAAAACAAGTATCTGTTGAACTTCAGAGATTCAGACACAAATAAAACCAAGCCTGAAATGTTTAACAACGATCAATGCAACAGACTACCAGTGATTTCCTGCACTGCGCTGATATAAATCTATGATTTGTAATGACTCCTAAAATAAAAAGGCTTGTCCCAACTTTAACAGGTACTTGAGACTGACAATTTTACTGCTGAAAAGTCACCTAACACGGTGATGTGGAGAGCAACGTCATAATATCATACTTAAAAATTACCATCCACATTTACCATATACATGGTAAGCAGCAGGGAATCCAAAACCTAAGTTTGCATACAGAAGTCTCCAAGGTTTCCCCTAAAACACCAAACCTCGCTCTCCCTTGTCCTAACAAAATCCTACCCACCATGGACATGAAGACAGTATTTCAGGTCACACTGCTAGTAAGATAACAAGCAACTTCAGAAGATTTGTATGCAATTTTACCAAAAGCAAATAACAGAAACATACACTATAAATGTGGGGAGGGGGAACATATTGTTGCATTTTACCTATAATGATCATCATCTTCACTTCCAAATCTGTTGTTCTGAAGCTGTTCAGCTAAATTAGTCAGGATAACGTCACGAAGCTGAGAGAGACCACTATTTCTCTCTCCTAAAATGGAATGGGAAAACTTTTGCAAAACAGCATTTTACAGAATTAACTTGGTTTTATTTCTTCAGATATCTTGCTTAACATATGTTACTTTTCAGAAATTACTCTATTTACAGTGTAACCCAATTCCCTGTTGATATTACAGATTGTTGAAACTTATTCTACACATACCACTGGTTTAAATTCCAAAGACTGACACACGAGCACGTTCCTATGAAGTAACAAATTACCATGCATCAGCTGCTTCTAAGTCCTGACTCCCATTTCATGGTGAGTGTGAGTAGATTATTACTCTTTCACTAAGGACTAAAATGACCTCTGGTTACTGTGTAATTGCCATGGGTGACACTAACTGCTAACCAGGTGTCTTAAAATATAACCTGGACAAGAAACATCATTAATACTGACAAAAGAGAACTTTAATCCTTTTCAATTTCAAAAGCTGCCTGATTGAGACTAATATTCCTTTTCTACACCTAGCATACGCTCGACCACGCAGCCATTCGGAAGGCAGCTTCAGAATATGAAGTATTCCATAATTTCCTAGAGTAAGATGGGTTTAAAGCAGACTAGTGCTCAATATTCTGAACTGTTCTCCCTCCAGAGCTGTACAAGTATTTTCACCTTTTGTTTTCAATTAGAAAAAAGCACGCTCTCACATGTCAATAAGACATTCTCACCTTCAGTTAAGACCAGTTTCAATAAATTATTGATTTCTGCTTCTCCAGGATACAGGATATTTAAACCAGAGCTAAAGAAAAAAATAAAACCATGTATTACTTAACATATTTAAAAGCGAACAAAATAATTTCAATGGACATGTGAAAAACGGCGTCACAGAATCTCAGCTTAGTATCTGATATAACATTTAGAATGGCTATGTAATAGCTTCTTCCGACTTAGGAAGGCATCTGCCATATTTTAACATTTGTATTAGTTCTAAAATACACAGCTGCTTTCTCCAGAAATCTCTTATAATCCACTAGATTTTACTGTTTAGGTCCCAAAACTTCTTCAGAGCCATTTGCTTCCCTCTGAGAAGCTCCACATTAATCACTTGTATATACGACAGCACAATCACTCTTTCAAGAAACGGACAGATGTCAGAAAAAATGGATGAGGGCTTAGAGAACGGCTGAAACACCTCTGGGTGAGAGCTGAGGCTTAGCTGTGATAAGAACAATGGAAAATGCAAGAGACCGTAATCAAGAAGTCGCTACTGTTACAGTTTTATACTTTTAAAGACTGGCTCTTTATAGAAGTCTTCGTTTAATCCAAGCAGAAGATTCTAGAACTAGCTTTTCAGAAACAACATAGCTATGCATAAATACTCTTTGTGGAGATATTTTTCCCCTCTAACTTGTGATGAACTTTGTCCTTTCTACATGAATTAACACATCAAGACAGAAGATCATAATAACTTAAAAGGAGTACTTCGTGACTGTCTGAAGTGTTGAAACTATTATGCAGACTTCTTCTTCTTTTCTTTTTCCCTTTTCTTTTTAAATAACACTCTCATAGAAAAGAAAACTGGCATGTTTTTCAGCTTCACACTGAGAGCAGAGATTATTGCAGCTTCCTTCCTTCTCGCTCACGCTGACCAACTTGTGATACAAATGTCAGGAAAAGTTGCCATACATCGCAAACTAAGGTTGAGGTTTCCATTGGTATCAGAATCCCCCAATGAGAACACCGGAGGAAGGAGATATTACTTAATTCCCACCTCTGATTTTTTTTACAAGTTGGAGGATACAGGGTTAAACAAGGGAACAAATGCAGCAGCTGTCCGTGCAGTTGACAGGATACACTTTTCCCTGTCAAAAAGCAAGACCCTGAAAAATGCTAGATAATCATACTAAAGAAATGCTATTCTTCTTCACTCGCTCTCAGAGTCGCATAAAGCCACTGAAATTTGGAACGTCGTGATTCATACCCACAAAAATGCAGGTTGATCTTCAGAAGATTTTGTTCTCAACCTTTGGAGCACTTCCCACTTGATAGCAGATTATATTTGTACTTAGGACATTGGAGACAGCATTCCTTGTCCTTGAGATTTACATTATCTCATTTTCGTGATACACAATCACACTTTTTGCTCACTTTCCTGTACTTAGTCACTCTGCTATTTTGACAAGCCAGAGAAAGGAAATTACACAGCATCAGGTTCCAGAGATGCAGTAACTAATATGA
Source organism: Egretta garzetta (assembly GCF_000687185.1). Lineage (NCBI taxonomy): Eukaryota > Metazoa > Chordata > Aves > Pelecaniformes > Ardeidae > Egretta > Egretta garzetta. The sequence goes on along the minus strand of NW_009258275.1, from coordinate 665,459 downwards.
TGTGGAGCTCAAGCAAGCGTCCTGTTTAAGTGTTTGATGACCTGGTGTACCAGCTCAGAGATGCAATACCCACCCTTCTACCAAAATAGTTTCCTGTTTTATAAACACAAACCTGACTTTCTCAAGACAGTCTTACTACCTTGCCCATGTTTTCCCCTGGGCCTTCAATCTTCCAGCATTCCTCAAGTATTATTCATTCTGCTTCCCCTTACGTTCCTTTTGTTTAGGAGAATTTCAGTATTGTCACTTGAACCACTGGTATAACTGCTGACATTGGCTTTCCCTGTTCCAGAACACCAATAAACTATATAAGCTAAATATGGAAGTCATGCCAGCCATCACTGAAATGCAGAAAACTTTGCTTGAATTTAGCAGCTGTATTATAATAAACAATAAAAAACCCTAAATGAAAAGAAGTATGGAAAGTAATTGCTAGTTATTTTACTGTCATCATGACAAACACATTGTATTTCCCTTCTTCCACAGACACAAATCATAATTTTATCATACTATGTCGACCTAAATTTTATCATATTAAATTAAGATTAAACTGCTGAATACAATTTGAATATTCATCTGTTACAACAGTTTCAAGTAATCTAAAATCTACGTTAGATTTAATTTGACAAAACAAATATTTACCTAATAGCTAGACAAACCTCCTTCTGAATTTCAGAGCAAATCTGATCCCTTGGTGCCATCAGTAACTGCCAAAGTAATAGGCCAGACCTTCTAACAATATCTCTGTTTCTTTCGGTTTGCGGGCTGAAGAAAAATTTAAAAACCACCTAAGAAAAATGAAACACAACAACATTAAAAACTTAAACATCGTTCACATTAGCCCTTCTTCCGCAGTCAGTTTCTCAAACTGTTTGTCTAGGTCATCACAAACCTGGAGAGTCAGAAACTGACTTTGGATCAAAAAAAGGAAAAGAAAGAAATAAAATCCAGAGAGATTACTTCCTTATTTAATCTGTAAAGGTGATAATTACACTTACATTTAAATTAGGATTCTTAAATGGGTGTATAAGATACTGCAAAGCCACTGCTAAGTCAATCACCATTCAACTGAATGCAATGAAGAGGAAAAAAAAACCCCAACCTAATAAAATCAAGTGGTTGCCTGTATTCTAAAACAATTTTTTTTTTTTTTTTTAGTGTTTATTGTGAAGTACATTTAAGATGCCCTTGTACCTGAAAGACCACAAGGATGCAGCGTATTATACAGGTATCTCCATTCACCATAGCTTTTTCCATAATGTCACAAATACTGCTGAGATGATGCGCTTCGATTGGATGTTGCTTGCCCAAAAAATTTGTTATGGGAAGATTGTTGCTGGCTGCAAGCAGGTTGAGTTGGTGGATACACATGGCACCAACATGGTGCAGTAGCTGGTTTATAACCTCATTTGTGGTTGTTGCATCCCCTAGAAGAAGAAAAGCAGTTCAAATGCTGTCTACAAACACAGACCATAGCATTAGCTTCTAAAATGCAATCTGTCATCATCACCTCCAGCTTCAGGACACCCACCCTCATGATAATCAAAAGAATTACCCACATCGCTTTTGTAATGCGCTAAAGGGAGGAAGAATCTGGAAACTTCCAAATACGTCTCACTTTATGCTTTTTCCTTTCTTAAAACAAAGATAAACCATGACCACTATTTATAAACAGCTTTTCAAGAATGAACTCAACTTTTAATAGGAAGTTTCAGAAGGCAGTTTCTGTATATTTATTCTCTGATAATCGTACATTTCACTCCCACTTTGTAGAAGGTGCTGACTTGTAGGTTTACCTCACCTTTGGGCTCTGTAATGACATGACTCACTCCCAGGCGCTGACAGACACAGTGGAATGCCTGGTTCCCGGGATTACACCACTGATCAATATAATCATTAGAGCATGTCCATATCATGTTATTCATAGTATCATAACAGGCACCTAAGAAACGGAAAATATTTCGCACATCAAATTTTAGAATGTTTATTAGAAAACCAGACTAAAGTATTTTTATAGCAGATATAAATCCAAATTATTTGCTTTAAAAGTTCTGTCATGTGACAGCAATTTAATAACAATGCATTGGAATGAAAAACATTAAAAGGAGATTTCTTAACAAAGGAATGAAACGAATGCACATCCTTTTGAAGTTTCAAGTGTACCACAGCATCCATTCCAGGTAAATACTCCACAGTGCTCGTTATTTGTAAGGGTAAGTACATGTATTATTCCTCCACAAACTTATCGCACACTGTCACAGTGCATGAACTAAAGATAATTGAGTCTGGCATCAGATGGTAACTTCTGGAAGAAGTATAGGGGAAAAAAGTTTCAAATTTATTTTACTACAGCCACTGACAACTAAGCACCTTAGAACTTGTTTTGACGGCCTTGTGATTAATACATAATAGCTTTAATAAAACTGACAGTTTGCACAGTGCAACCATTAAAAAATGTTTAAGCTTAGAGACTCACCTCCTAAAAAGCTTAAAGCCTACAAACACAAGCAGGTCCAAAACAGTAAAAGGAAAGGGATGAGTGGATTATAGACCCGACTGTTCTATGATAGAGGCATTTGCCATATTTTAGAAGTTAAAAAATATTTGTCTACATGTCTCAAATGACTGAGGTAAATCCCCAGTAACAGTAACTAACAGGCTAACATACAACTATATGTATCCATGCATCCTAGCCTTTAGAATATTATTTAAAACTACTTACCTCAAACATTAAGTAATACGTTCGTTCTTAGGTAACATAAAAACACTGCTTATTAAAATGATAGCAATTATATGCAGTGTTTAAGTAGCACAGACACCATTTATTATTAAACTAAGCAGGTTTAAAAAAAAAAAAGTCCTGAAGAAAACACTCACAAGGTTTCAGTCATAAAGCGATAGGGAAGCCAGAAATATATACACAATATCTTTCCATCTAAAATGCATTTATGTATTTTCAAATATAAAGATAAGATACTCAAAACTTAGTAACACCTTATAACATAAGCAGGGCATAAAAAAAATAAATAAATATCAGACTTCTTTCAAGATTCTTTTCTGCTATAGAAAATGCTTTTCTTGAGCTTGTGTATAGCTGAAACTGCAAAAGCAAGATACTGGAAATTCCTTCAGGGAAGCCCAAACCTTCAAAAATGTTAAATTTACAAAATTCCACCATAGACATGAAACCCCACCAACTGCAGTGTAGCTTACTGCAAATTAAAATCGAGACAGATTATTCCCAGAAATGAAATCTACTTCTTACCAAGCCCTGGAACTAGAGCACCACGTCCAAGTGAACTTCCTGCAGCATCAATGAGATCTGCTCGGCTTGTGAACTGCCCGTCCGAAATATTGAACACCAAGCTTGAAGCAAGAACTACATAGAAAAAAAAGTCTCCAATAAATTTCTGAGAACTTTATCGTATTTCAGAAAACCACAGACTTAAGTTTGCCACAAATGTCTCGGACTTACTTTTTAAAGATGACAAAGCACTTGTTCCTCCAAAGAGCGAGCGTGTTGCAGAACTGCCTGATCCACCCGGGGGTGGGACCAGCATCACCAAGTACGTTCCACACGTGTATATCGGAGTCTTCCTTAACATTTTCAGTGGCAGCCCACAGCTAGTGTTTGCAGCTGAAACGTTAAACAGAAAAATATGACACAAATGTGTATTTCTTTGTAACATTAAAAACTCAGAATAACAGGCAGTAAAGAAGGCAGATTTCTATTTAGGGCTTCATATAAATCAATATGGAAATTCATTTAAGCTACATGTTGCAGCATTTAGAAATCGCTTGAAGAAGCTGTATATGGGGTGGCCTCATAATCCCACACATTCAGCATCAATCCCCAGAAGGATACAAACAGTTATTTAACTAAAGAGAACAACTTAAAAATTAAAAAAAAGGAAATCTCTAATTTCCAAGACAGGAAAATTTAGAGCCTAAAATTTAAGTATAAACAGAACTGTTTTAAGAATTGTATGGTGATAAACACATGGAAAACAGTATCTTAGAGCCAAATAATCTTTTAACATAGAGAGATCACTTGAGATTCACTACGCATTTACTATTTTAAGTTCTCTTGCTCCACATGAAACGTATACAGTCATAATGATTTAGCTCCTGCCACTGCTGATCAACACTTTCCTGAGCACTGACTAAAGAATTAGCCAAGAATAACCACTTACTCTTCTTCTTCTGTAGCACTCTAGTTGTTAACTGACAAAACACAGCCTTTAAAATAGCTCTTCAAGCTAACTCTTTGCCAATTTCCCTGTAAGCATATCTATTTCCTGTATAATTTATTTTTATGGAAATACCTTTAATTGTTTAAAATTGAAGAAAAAAACCCTCATGTATGTATGAAGGAAGAAGAGAAGTAATTCAGGATAAAGTGATAAAATCTTAAGACCAATCTTACAAAGCTCCAGATCATCCTGAAAGCCATCAATGCTGTTCATTCAGGATTCCTTAATTAACTTGCGTAGTTTCAGCAAGCCCATAAAAGAATATCCAAACATTTTGCAAATTACCCCAAAAAAGCAAAATTACCTCCAATTTATAATACTCAACTTGCTTGTGAAACAGGTTTAATTTTCTAAACTGCTGTCTGTTTTTACATAACGATGAGGAGCCCAATTGAACTGCTAGCAGAGAAATGCAATAAAGCAGTCCTACAGTCGAATACATGGAGAAAAAAGGGTGCTACATGTATTCTTCCTGTTCTTCATTCTTAAACTTTTCTCACAATCAATGCCTAATTTAGCAAAGGAACTTGTAATTCAAACATTAAGCAAACATTGCATATATATTTCAAACACTTATTTTGGAAAAAAAACTGCACATTTTTTTCCCCCACACGTTCTAAGACGTTAGTAATTACTAGAACTGATACTGTATGTGTTAAGAAACAAACCATGAAACATTACTGAATCAGTAAAACCTCTCCTGACCTGCTTGATCCTCTTTCAATGTATTGGAGATTGTAGAGCCAGTGAGAGCAGCCAATGTTGCCGACGGGGAGGCTCTATACCTAGAGAGCCTACTCAAAAGCATCTCATTTATACTCTTTGCAGATTCACCCTCTTTTCTCATTAGTATAATTCGTTCCTGGAGAGGATTTGCTATACATACGCCATTTTCTACCTATTAAAATGGAGAAAAAAAAAAAAAACCTTTTAGATATTGAAATCCATAGGAGACAGATTACCTTAACTGAACAATATGCTATAGCAGGTAGGGATCCAAACTTACACCCCGCTGTCAGAATTTCTGGCAACAAAAGCATCATAAAAGCTAGACAGATGAGTTTTCAGCTTCGTGGTTCAACAGAGTATCTTCTATTTGGTCTGTCCTTAAAGACAGAACTGCTTGTCATAATCTTAAGTTTATTTATGGAATGCTATGTAAAAATATTTAACCCTCCTGTATTTTTTTAGTGACGTTTCATTGGCAAGTTTTGTAAAAAGAGGCCTTTAAATCATTTGCCAACCAAAAAGTGTAAGTGATGATTTTCTTAGACCATAATCTTCAGGGGATGTGTTATTAAAGAATGCATCTCTTAATGAAGGTAAGATCTGATTTACAGCATTAGGTATTTTCCAGAATTTGTACTACTAGAGCCTACCAATCCTAGCTCCATCATCCCACTCTGCACAGCCACTGTACACCAGCTGCTGAGCAGTTCTACAGGCACTGCGCTCAAAGTATTCAAAGCTAAATCCTCATACAATTTAAATTATCAGTACTAGAGGTCTATGAATTGCTGTAAGCTCTGCTACATAAATGAATACATTTTTAGACTGAGATGCTTCATTGTCAAATTAAAATACACATATATATATATACACAAAAATGCATGCACATATATGTATATACACACATATAAATGTAGATATATTATAAGCCGTTGAGAGGAAAGGGAGTTCAAACCACTGATACATTTCTCCAGACTTAATATTTTGAAATGCATTTGGTTTTACACTAAAATCAATGATTGTTGTAAAACATAAAAATCATATTAGGTTATAAAATGCAGTGTAGACAAAACAATTGCATTTGTAAATTGTGAGGCCTGATTGGCTTTTAACACAATGAAGCAGATCCACAGTAAACAATGCTGTAAATCCTAATACACAGAATTACCGTCCCAGCACAAAACTTAATTGCTAATTACAATAAAATACGTTTTATGTTACAAGACAATTCATATTGCTAGAATATGATAGTCGTATGTCCCCTGAAGATAGAACTGAACAACAAACCTTCTCTTCAAAGTTATTTAGTAAACACATTCCAAACAGCTATTCAGATTACACACATCAATATTCAAACCTAACATGCTGATTTGAAAACATGGATATTTAGTTAAGCGGTAGTCACGCTACCTACTCCAGAGTCATAGAAAACACATTATTTGCTTACTATAAGTTCAAAAATATCCATAAAGACAGAGTGGCCTTTTGGTGTTTTTTCATTGAGGCTTGCAGGAGACCAAATCCAGTAGAAATACGTGCCATCTGAAGAAAGGTGCACCGTAGTCATAGTACTGCCAACTGGGAAGTGGTTTACTGGCATTGGGATTATTTGACATACCTACAAGACAGAGAGCATCTTAGTTCTTATTTTGAAGCTTGTTCTTATAAGTATTAACAGTGTACTTAAAAATCAATAAATAAATTAATATCAAGTGCAGTTAGTCCAGAAGAGGCTTATTATGGGACATAATAGTACTATTACATTAATTGTTACAAAGAGCTATTCTGTAATGTTTGCCAAATGGATCTGCTGCATACAAAACAGCTTAGATAGCTAAACATTTAACATACCTAAAAATAAATCATCTCCTCTATAATGACTGAGAGCACACCTATAGTACTATAAGGAAAATATACATGCTAAAGAGTTGTCTATTTTCTGCAACTTCTCCAAAACATTACTTGAAACTTTGGAAATGTTTCAAAGAAAAGAGGAATACAAACATTCTGAGTTTCAGGAAACACTGGACATAAATGTGCACATCCATCCTTAAAACCATGGCAGGAAAAACCCCAAAGTAAACAAATCATCCTTTTTTACAAGGGATGACAGTTGTTTCTCTATACAACACAATCAGATCAGAAACAACACCTGAATTTTGTTACAGTAGAAGAATAATGAGCTGCTCAGGAAGATTATGCTTTCAGTTTAAGTCAAAGTCCATTTTGCTATTGTTTGATTGTTTTATAATGCGGCCATACCATATTCTGGCTCTTAGGATACAGTGTAAGTCACACATACGTATACATGCATATATACATATACATACACACCTTAACACGTGGAAATAGTCACGTCTATAACATAACTTACAAGTCCTATCATGCAATGCTTTCCATGGGGGTTTATAAAAAGGCAGTTTCACAAAGTAAAAAGAAGAAACTTCAAGGACAAAACTAATTAAAGCTAGAAAATATTATGATTAATTAAGAACGTTTTCTTACTCTAACTCTGCAATGAACATCCTAGCTGTTCCTTTTACCTGAAGGGTATGCTGATCCACAACCTGGAAAAGGGAGTGAGGCTTATTATCAAAAGAGACGGGCCGATGAAGAAGTTTGCTGTTGCCAAAAGCAACCCACCCAGTCTCCAGCTCCTCATTACGGCAGTACACAAAACCTCTGGCAAAAAAGCAGTATATTAAAACTCTTTAAACCTCTGTGTTATTTTTTGGTTTTCTAAGAACAACGCACATCCACATTCTTGAACTCTGACTGAACTTAATTTCAAGTCGGCATAAGGCAGCAATTTCTGTTGTAAGACTTAAAGCATAAGAAGCCTCGTGACCCCAGGCAATAGGGAAGCAAGACTGTACAGTCACACCTGCACTAATAATTTATATAATGAATGACATAATTAGAAAAAAATACTTAATAAATTCAGCAATTGTACAACTATAAATAAAAAGGTCACAAAACTAGTCTATAGTGTATGCCTCAGCAAACAATAAACCAACTTACGACACATTAAAAAAATAAAACCAAATCTAAAAATAGTAGCTATTCTGCCAGTATACCTCTTTGCAGAAGGTTGGACTAGATGGCCTCCAGAGGTCCCTTCCAACCTAAATTATTCTATGATTCTAGAGAAAACATACTCAAGAAGAATTTCAGGTGAGAAAATCAAAACATTAAAATTACCTTTAATGAAAATGCATAATATGCTCTACCTAGCCTTGTTACACCTAACATCTGGGAATGGTTTACCAAAACAGTAACTTTTTTTTTTAAAGCAGATCTGCAAATATTCAACTGTCACTTACCGCAAAGTACCATGTAATCCAGATCCTAATTTGCTTATTCCTCTGCCCACTGAATTAGTTGTATAAAGATAGAGCCCATCTGCTGCAAGACAGCGCCCTAAGTCTGCATCTGAATCGGGAAGAAAGAATAGAGCAGAGACCTCCTCTGTAAGATACAAAACTGGAAATTCTCCATGGTCATTACACTTCTGTGGTAGCTACCACAGCAACTGAAAACCAACAGATGCTCATGACAGGTCATTACCAACAGGGCAGAACCATTTTTTTTAAACCTGAATTTACTATTTGGTATTCAAGAGCTCCTGTAACGTAGTCAAATTCCATCCTTTTTACAGTAGTTTTTCTACATTTCTTTCAAGCCTTATGGAGGTGCCCAGATCACACCTAACTCACTCGCATAAATACTAGAGCTACTTAAATGTCCTCCTCTTGCCAACTAAACAAGAATTGGGTGCTAGTCACCCGGCTTCTCTTTTGATACAATAAATGACATTAGTGCTGGTTTTTCATTATTCAAATGTACATCATCCATTTCTGAATAATTTCTTTTTCCTATGTTGTGTTCTCATTTCAGCGTTAAAGACCTGCCTTTGGGCATTATGGCCCGAGCTTCTGTAAAAAAACCCAGTAAGTCCGAACTGGCTTTTTCTGCACACTATTCAAAACTATAAATACAGTAGGAACTAGATTAGCATACCCAACCATGCTTAGGAACACAGGACTATTCAACCAAACTCATTTCAAGTGGAAAATCCCTTTACTAAAATATAAAACAAGTTGCGTATTTGCTATTAAATGCCTTCAGAATGATAAAAAGGAGCAGACCATTCTCTTCTGCTTTTGCAACAGGTAATGCTGTTCAGAACTGGCAGCAAGATAAAACACAAGCAAGGCTTATGACTATGCAAGCCTTTCTGCTGAGGACCGCTGGTATAACATACTGTTTGTGGGGAAGGAATAATCTAATATTGAGCCTTGATCTAATTTCTGGTACAATTCTGTGCTCTTAAAGCTAGTAAGCAGACCCTTCCACCTCTGAACACTGTTAAATTAAGACAAAATGTATTTCAAACATAGCTTTGTCACTCACAAAGTAGTTATTATTAACAATCAAGATGGGACACCCAAGGCAAAACCTTGTTAACAGGGCTGTCAATAAACCAGTCCAGTCAACCTATTTAAGTTCACAGAATCTGAACAGTCAGCTAAGGACAAAAAACCAAATCAAAACAAAACACCCCACACTCCAGTAACTCTTACAGCTAGAAAGACTCTTCAAAATATAGATGTCTCCATTAAGTTTGCAGATAGCCTCAAATGACAACTCAGATTTGTAAAATCCTATGGCTTGCATTAAACTTAATGAGATGTCATCAAAGCTTGAACTAATATTTCTGAAGCAGTGCTCATTTAGTGCAAAAATAGTAAGCAAACAAAGCAGGAAAACCTGAGAATTAAATCAGGGAAAGAAATACGAGAGAAAGCATTAAAAACCCATACAAAACAGACTGGACAGAAACAAAAGTAGAATAGGAAAAGGGGAAAAAAAAGCAATGAACTCGTACTTCTAAAAATAAACAGGCTCTGCCAATGATAGCTACTGAATACAGTGATACCGCACAGGACAAAAGAATTACGCTTACTGAAAGACTAATGAGTAGATAATATCCAAAATCAGTTTGACTTCTTTTCAAAATTCCCCCTGAAGTCAGAGAGGGTCACTGAATCCACTGCTAGATGATTTAAAATAGCATCTGGTATTCAGCAACCAAGAAGCTGAACCCCATTATCTTGTAGTTAAAAAACAGATAAGCACCACTATCATTAACACACTAGACTTAAGATTTAGCCTCTTAATTTTAATGTAAGACAGGATGATTTTTTCTAGCTGATCCCCCAAGCAACTTTAAAAAAAGCAAACAAATCATTTACACATCTAGTTAGATTAACTCAGTGGGAATAGGTATGAGAAGCCAAACAATGTAACCAATTTAGTACTCCTATAAAATAGGTCCATGTTTTCAAAACTTCAGTTTTGAATGTACAAACTAAGATAAGAAGGTGCCCAGACAGTTGCTGCCCTCCCCCCCTCATTGTATACCAGGCTTCGAGACACTCCTGCAATGCCCAGTTCTCTCTCCAGATGGTCCTTCTAAACCCTTCAGCTTTCAGATTTTTGATATGCACTGTACTTGCTTTTACATTACTTCCAACAGAAAAGGAGAAATCTTTTCCAACTCTAAAGCTTTACAGTAATTTTTGAACAGTTATTACCACTAAAAGCATCTTGTCCTCCCCTGCTAATACTGACAGGCATGAAATAATTCACCTTTATTTTCACTGCTGGAACTACTGTTGGCATCAGGTGCAGGTAACATGTCTTCAAAGCCCCAAGACACTATATGCTTTCCTCCGAGCAAACAAGAGGGTGATCCAGGTCCGCCCTCCAAAAGCAACAACCTTTAAGCAGAAAATAAAATAAGATGCAGAGAGGACAGTGATAGGAAAAACTAGCTAAATCAAAAGTTAAGGAAGATATATTTTAAGTAATTACTCTGTCAGAGTTCATAAGCCACTTAATGGAATCATCAATATTTAATTAAAAAAAAATAAAAACTTAACACCCAAAACCCAATTAGTGGATCCTTTTAGATTTGACTTTCTAATGTCTTCCTTCTGCAATTGACTCAATTGTGATCTTTCCTAGAGCTTTCAATAATTCTAAAGCCTTTTAATCACATCTAAAGACATTATCTGTAAATGCAGTTACACATTTTCAGAGATGACGTAAAAGTGCCACAATTAGAAAAGTCACTACAAACCTGTATAATACATCAGCCACAGGCAAGGATCCTAGATCAGTCTGTTTCTGTAATAGATGCACTGTATGAACAAAGGTTTTCAGCGACCCTCTAAAAGGATAAGAAAAAACATGAATTAAAGATGTCTATTGAAACAAGACTGAATGCACACAGACAACAGCATCTATGTAGAACATAATATCCAGTACCATAAAGAGAGAATATCCAAGATATGTCATCAAGCCTCTTTTCTAATTTGCATTTCTTTTCTTCACGGAGGAAGTGAAAAGAGGAAGGGAGGGTAACGTAAAGGAAGAATGCTGGTGACCTGCCAGGCTAAGTCACGCTGTCTTTTTGGAAGAGGATGCAGCACCATGCAGGTAGGGAGATCAGCACCCATGGGCTGCATCATAAACGACACGTATAGTAAAGGCACTCTGGGCACGTGAGAAAATACCTCCATCTTGCATCTATTACAGCTACTTTCAATACTTCTCATAGCTGATTAATCATATTTAGATCTTCAAATACAATCCGCGGGTCTTCCTGGGACTAAGCCAAAGTATTAGTAAGAGCTGCTGCAGACATAGCTAGAGATGGCTTTTTGACTAAAATAGAAAAGACCAGACTAATTAATTTATTATCAAGCTTCTGATTACTTTTGCTTCCAAACACAAATCTGGAAGCTTTTCCCCTTCTGAAGTGGTACATTTAAATGTATATAAGGACTAGATATTCTGAAAACAAGATTAAACCTAAGTAGAGGTTGTTTCTATTCTTGCCTAAAAGTGTGTTGCTTTAAAATTTTATTGTGGTATTTACAAACATATGGAGTTTGTTACTCTAATTACAATTCTTGATCATTCATAAGTGGAATACTTTTTTTGGAGAACCTAGGAAATCTGTATATTAACACAGTGGAAAACACCTGGGTTTTGTAGAAATAAAGAAAGAGAGAGGTCTTTAAGAAACGTATTTTACAGTTTCTGTTTTAAAGGTCAGGGTATAAGGAAGAAGTCATTTTCTGAAAGATGTGGTGGCTTTACTTCCACCCTAGCTAAAAACGAGATTCTTGACTGCATCGTAGGCATGACAGTAGTCAGTTATGAATTGATTTCTTCAGAAGAATGGCTGATCAACTGAAGAGATCCTTTCCACACACTCTGCTGAACATCGCTTTTTGCTGTCACACATGGTCAGTCTCAGCTCCATAACTTTCCTCCTCCACGCCCTAAACCCCATTTTCCCCACTGTCATTTTCAGCTGGATGCTTCCACTGATAAACCTCAGCTTGCAGAAAATTGACACTGAATACTTCAAAGCACCTCAATTAATTATTTAAAGCAGTATTTACTCTGTTGTTTTATTCTTAGTAATATGAAGCACCCAAGATTGCAACTAGGAATCTCAATAATAGTCTCATTTTGAAGGCTTTTTCTTCATAATGGTACCCAACACGAGTTACATATTTAAAGGAAAAATGCAAGGCTTTCATAGGTGAACAAAGCACGTCAGGTTATTACAACTCTGTAAGCAATACAAGACAGATTTGCAAAGAAAATATAAGATCAACCTTAATTTGAAAAGCTGTATTTGAAATTTAGCACTTTTACAAATTCAGCTGCAAAGAACATTCCATACTTCCTGAAAATTGACATCTGAAAAAAAAAATTATATCGTGTTTATTAAATCAAATTTATCTGAGCTATGTTCAAGCACATTGCCTTTTAGAAAAGGCAGTTGTCAGCGCAGAAGTTTGCCACGTACAGTAGATTTCTCACTGACTTCACTACAAGTACACTAGAAATTAAGCGGTTTTCATTTGAATAAGCCTTTTTCTAAAGCAAATCATGACATGTCCTGACAACTTCAACATCTTAAATCAGAGTTAAATGTGATAGACAAGCCTGCAACCTGAGAAACATTAAAGCCAAGATTTTCAAAAGGCTACTAGTTTAGACCCACAATCGTATGGCTTTGCAGAAGCTAAGTTTTGTATACTCCTCCCCCTCTCCTCATGCCCCATCCCCTAAAAAGTGTAAGTTTTTATTAAAAGCTATTATGGCCACTTCATCCTCAGACACCTGATGCTGTGCTAAAGCCATGCAGGGCATGGGATAGTTCAACCTACAATGGTTGAACTCTTCACTGGCAACAAAATAAAAAAAACAAATAAAAAAAAAAGCTTCCAGATATTTCACAGGCAACACTGAAATCTGAAACAAATTTCCCTGAAACTTGTCAGTAATGCCTTTTATAGCCAAATGAAGGTGCATAAGCTCCAGGATTAAAAGGGGTCTGTACAAAGGGAAAAGTGAGACCTTCCTCCATGATAAAAACATTTGGAACCATTCCTAGAACAGATCACTGCAGTAGAAGCAGCAATATGCACAAGAGGCATTTCTAACCTAGATCCTTCTGTTTTTACATATGCTAAACACATGCAAAAAATAAATGCTTAGCTTATCAGTTTCACCCTTTCCAAACCAATATTTAAATATTAGAAAGAAAAAGACGCGTAAACCAAAAATTACTATCAACAGTGTGGTCACATAATGTTTGATTCTTACCTTTAAATATAACCACTGACTACCAATATCAACCATAACATGTCATTTCAGGACGGTCCCCTTACCTTGCACAAGCCAAGGCAACTAGGGCGGCAGCAGCATTTTCTTTTTGCTTGTATGGAATCTGTTGGCCTGAAGCAGAAGTGTCTTCCAGCCAGGAGCACAGCAAAGACTCTATCCCATTAAGACAGTCAGCTGGTTCCTTAGTCAAACTCAAAGGCTGGCAGTCTCGAAGGCAATTCAATAGCACCTCAGCAGTTATGTTACAGAGAGAAGGGTCTGTTCTACTTTGAGACTGAATGAGGGGAAAGACCAATAGAAGCCCCATACGTGAAGTAAACGGTGCCTGTTCAGGCTGCTGTAACAAGCCTTGACGCTTGAGCAAGGCCAGCGTTTCTTCATCCCCCGAGCTCTCCCGGTCATGCTGTTCCTCCAAGGCTAGCTGGCGCTGGGCGTTCCAGAGTCCACGCAAAGCGTTTAGTCGGTACTCCAGCAGTCGAGCATACGCATTGCTCTGGTTTCCACACACAGATCGTAAGCGCTCAGCCAGCTCCGTTGGATTCTTGGTCTCAAATGTTAGTATCTGAAAGGAGGGGAAAAGGTGGTATTTATATAGGTTTTCTTTTTCTTAAAGGAGAGGGGAAAAAAGTAACATAGGCCTGTAGTACGATTGCTAGATCAGCTGTCCTGAGTTGTGGTTTGTTTTTTTTTTTAATTTCTGGGCATGAACAAAGCTACATTGGAGGCCAAAGAGCACGTAAGTGGTATGGAGCTTGTTATTGCTGAGTCAGCATTGTCACTGAAGACTGGGCTTGGGGGTTGCTGACAGAGGTTTTTAAGCTTTCAATCATGATGCGAAAACAACAACATAGACTGTAAAGAAAAATACATACAAAATAGTATCACTGAAAATAAAGACTCTCCTCCCCTAGAGGATTTTTTTTGTAATCGAGGCAGTTTGGCTAAGAACTTCAAAAGGACTGAGGGGGTAGAAGGTCCCAAGGGCTGAGTTTAGAGCCTTTCTATGGAAAGTAATAGGTCAACAATATTTTGTAATAAGAATGTATACGTTCTAGTTTTAGAGCTCTGCAAACAAACCAGTTCTCTAAAATGAACCAAGACTTTTGTTATACACTCTCCTTCCCGTTTTTTTTTCCTCCTCAATTTTATCTACTGCACTTAGCTATACCTTTCTCAAAATATTTCCAGTTGCTGCCATAGTTTAAAAACCTAAAAGTCTCATCATCATCATAATTTCAGACAGAAGAAAGAGGCCTTCTTGGCACTTCTAAGTAAAATCAGAGACAAAGCTGGAACAACAGAAAACAAGTAAACCATGACAGAAACAAACATATTTATGGGTTAGTACCCAGCCCGGTACTTGAAAGAACTCAGAATTTAAAGTAATTTACAGACAACTTTTCTCCCTACAGCATACAACACTTGAGATCAGCAAAGTCACTTAAGCCACAGCAACCTCAAGAAAAGCAACGAGCCAAGCATTTTCTGACACTTTGGATCCAGTGTCCAAAGGTCTGCCTGCACACCACACTGCCTCATCTCATCCAGCCCCAAACGCCCTCTCCTTGGCCCATCTCTATGCTTTAAAGCTCTCCTTCCCTCATTCAATTGAAAAAAAAAAAAAAAAAAAAAGAGGGGGAATGTGAGAAATTAAGAGATGCAATGAGTAATTTCATACAGGGTTGTTTGTTTTTTTTTTTTTTTTAATTGTAGGCAGTAGTCATACAGAATATGAAATAGATGTTTATGTCTAATTGTAGAATTTGGAACAGCTTGATAAAACGCTTCAGGACAAATCACATCTGCCATTTCTACAAACAACCTTACTAAAGTCAATGAAACAGCTTTTCAGTAGAACACTTACCATTAGAATCATGAAAGTTAACTTTAATGTAATACACATAATAATTACACTTGAATAGATGTTAGTATTGAGCTTAAAACTAATGAACCTCTTTTAATTAATTTATTCAAAGAGATTAAGAATATTAATCCCTAAAACACGTACTATACATTTAAAAACTACCTCATGTTAATTTGTGTGTTCAGTGTCTCAAAAATAAGTTAATTGTTTCCTGATATAGATGCAATCACTTTCTAAAACAATTTGCTTTTGACTTCCTTGAACTAAACTAAATACACGACGGATAACTAAGCGATAGCAAGCTGCAGAAATGGAGTTAAAAGAGAATTAGTGTTTTCATCTTGAGAGTTAAAAGCTGAAGAACATAGGTCTATGGTCTTTGCCCATGCTAATGACAAAGACACCATGAAAGACAAGTTGTGGTATGCTTAGCTGGCTTTCCCTTTGAGATTATACTTCCATGGGGGGGCGGACGCTGCCTATAGGCTTCTCCCCTTCTGATAAGCGTAGTGGAACCCCGCAATCCATGCCAGATAATGTTTCAAAAAGTTGTGCCCACCTAAGTCATAAGTATACCACTACGTTTATTCACAAACTTCGTGCAACCTCACATGGAACCAAATCTGTACCCAGTATGTAAGGACAAGCAGAAGGTCTAAATATTCAAATATTTAAACACATGAGAATCACTTTGTTTCAGCCAAATTGCAAACGCAACTGAAGACCAAGTTCCAGCAATGCTTTTTCAGTTTCATTCAAGATACCAACGTTATGTTTGGTTGGTTCTCATCAACAAAACTGTAACCAAATTGTTGTGGAAAGGTTCACGGTTTGAATATAACTTAACCTTGTGAATTTTATCGCTCGTTAGGGTCCCACTGACAGCACACTTATGAAAACTAGTCGCACTGCGTTACACGCTCTTGTTCCTCAGGTCCCACAGTTTAGCAGGATGATGGATTTTTTTTGTCTTTAATATTGCTCTACATCCCCAAGTGTGTTGTATAAATC
>NW_009258275.1:639309-648831 GCF_000687185.1 Egretta garzetta | reverse complement strand
ACTCAGAGTTATAATTTGCTTTATAAGCCTAGTATGGTCTGTCTGGAGCTGTTAAGAGTGTTTGCTTCAGTCTTTCATAAAGGAAATAAGCACTAATTTGGGTTAACGATGGTATGAAGTATACGAGATTCAACAAATTTAGAAGACAGTTCCAAAATGGGACTTACCAAGATTTTTGAAAATAAAGCAATTTACATCATCTAGTTTTCATACACAGCTTATGGAACCAGTGAAAAAAGGTAACCATTCAACATCATCTGAAGGTCTAAGCAGGCATTTGCACTTCTAGAAAATAACAGGCTATTAGGAGAAAACTGTAGGGTCATCTACTATACATGACTCTTCAGAAAATTTTGCTTAAGTATTTTCTTCAAAAGACATTTTACTGACTAGAGGCGAGCACTTAGAGCTACCTCCAAAAAGGAGCTTCCAAGACCAAATTTGCACAGCGACTGGGTGTGACAAACAATTTGGGAGCTTTCAGGGTTCAGACACGCTCCTAAGATCTTGCTGCACACCAGGGAACCATTCTGGTTCTCGCTGGTTAGCAAAACACACCTCGTTCTAACCCAATGCTAATCACAGAGCTTCACTTGGTCCACGCTACATATGCTGCTCCCCTTTGGATAATCTAAAGGCTTCACAAAGGAATCGCAGCCCTTGCCAAGGTTTGCTCAGCGCAGCGACTACAGTTTTCTCATATCTTCAGGCAAAGCTTGTTATCATGAAGCTACGTGAAGTCAAAGCAAGTTAAAATAAAATGCAAGAAAAAGCCCCACCACATTGATTCACAAATTCTGAAATAGACGATACAACTACCAGTGTTCATAAAAGATACAGGTGAAGAAAGGAAACAGAAAATCTATGCTGAAATGACTTCTACTAAGATTGAATCAGAAAGGTCTTCCCATCCTTTACCCAGCTGATTTACTGCAGCCCTCCCTGGCACAGGGCTGTCAGAGGCTATGGTTCTCAACACTTTTTGCCCAAGGCTGCGCCCACTAAAGAGGCTATAAAAGGCTATAAAGAGGTGCCCACTTCAGGCTATAAAAGCTGGTGTACTCTGCCAAATCGCCCTTTTTAAATCCCCCACCAAAATTTAATCCTTCTCCCCCAAACTAACAGAATAGTTAGGAAAGGGCATATATATACGTATATAAATAGGAAGGAATATTAATAGGAAGGAATATAATAAGTAGGAATTTATTCTCTTCCTACGCAGAAGACCTGACCATTCTCTTTGATAAAACAAGCACAGATTCATTTCCCTGCAGATGCACATGGCTGTTACTCAAGCTGTCCTCTCCAGTACTTCACTGAACAACCAACTATTCCTCATTCAGCAAGAGGTAAAATTCCCTTTCCCCCTGCCTCCTTAGTGCCTCAGCACTTACACTTGAGTTTGAGCTCTGATTTAGGACTGATTTCCAGCATCCTTTTGTTAGTGGTATTTGGGCACCTTGCTTTGATATTTACCTATACAGATTTAGGACTGATTTCCAGCATCCTTTTGTTAGGCACCTTGCTTTGATATTTACCTATACGACACTTGGGGAAATCTCAGACGAAGACAACCAAAAGCCAGCACATCACAAGCAGTCACCTGAACCAGTAAATAATCAATCACTTCATAGCACCAATAATTTTTGACTAACGAGGCTTAAACAGAATCCAAGAGGATGAAAAGGATGTAACAATCACATTGTTTTGCCATAAAACAAGTTACCCAAGTATCTACTTAAATCTCAAAAGACAAACTAACAGAAATAGCAGCTTAACAGTAACACCACCAAGCTAAAAACACAAACAAACATATGCTTAGAGGAAGAATACTAAACAAAATCTGCACGTACAGATTATATTCAGAATTCGCAAAAGATAACTAGCCAAGCTACAAAAATAATGCAGATTAATATACTATGAAAACAAGGACATGAAAAACTTAAGATGCTCAGTAGCAGTTAAAATAAGTCACTTTATAAAGACAAATGTAAAGAGAATTGAGAGAAAATTTAAAGTCTGTCTACCTTATGTACATTGGTAGTGTTAAAACAGTCCATTTTCTGCTTTTAGATAAGCCATATTAACATTTTCCTTAGGAACAATCAATAATATAAACAACAATAAAAAATCTTTACAATAGAAATGTAAAGTTTTAAGAAAAACTTCTAACGAACCAGAAAAAATAGGCAGTGTCAGTGCAAAAAGTGTAATTCTAATGTAACCAAGTAATTCTAGTATAAATGCTAGAGTAACCAAAGACACTAGAATTAGGGGAAGAAATAAAACAGCATAGCTTTTTCAGATGATCTATTTCTATATCTGATTTCCTAAGTAGGAAATCATTGACACTTCTTCCACATGAGAAAACTACTCTTCAGTCACTTTGAAATGACAGTTCACACACCGTGACCATTACCCATTTTCCAACTCTGTCCTCTTCTAGTTGGCAAAGACTACCTTTGAGAAGTTAAAGTCTCATGCTTAACAGCCTGAAGTTACGTGTAATTAAAAACTGGGGTAGTAAAAAGTTTGTCACTATTTTAACTTTACAGTATCTTGCCCTTAAATATTAGTTCCCTGCTTAATATTTTAAATTGATTTTAATAAATATTTTAATTAGAAAATGGTTGGTGCGAAGTTCAATCACTAATGATGACATCTTCAACGTTAAGAAGCACAGAAGGTATCTAATTTTAGATCATCAACTATGGGGAGATGTCATCTTTCCCACTGTATCCAATTTTTGTCCTGTTTCATCTTACTACCTGACCTTAGCCACATACTTCTTCCAGTTAAACAGAATTTTTGCTAATACTGCTCCAGAAAGCAGTCACTGGCATTCACTATTATTAGCGTAAAGTGTTTCTCTACTGATAGTAAATACCAGACGTACTACAATTAAGACACAAATCTACATGAAGAGTTTTAGCCTGAGGTTTTATGACCGCATTAAGTAAATTTAAAAGTGAGCAGCCACTAAAAGGCAGCTTTCTACTCCAGCTAAAATTCCTGCCCCCTCGTCCTATCCCTGGTGCGGGCAGTAGTGCCTGTGGGCGGGTTTTTTGCTTTGGGGTTTTTTTGGGGTTTTTTTTTGTTTGGTTGGGGTTTTTTGTTTGTTTTTTTTTTTACTTTAAACTAGATTTTTTTGGTTTAGACCAGTTCCCTGGTGTGGAACAGCAGAAAGAAGTAGAATGGAAAAGAAAGAAGAAAATGCATGGCCAGTGACAGACATGAACAAGGACTTTCTGCAATAGCTCTCCCAGCGTACTAACTTAAATGACAGTCTCGAGCTGAATATGCTGGGTTCGTTGATTAGTTTTAATTCTACTGCATAGGAAACTGATGAGCTATGAAGCTGTTCACAGAGGTGTATTTTTTTCTGAAGTTACATATTGCAAGCGAAAGCCTTTAAATCTCCAAAACAGCACTTAATTGTTTCTCTACATAATTAAACTGACTGAACTTCACGCATAAAGATAACTTCTAGAAGATGGTGGTACATTCACCGATACCAGTTAGATCTGTAATACCTCCTCAAGTATTAAACAAGTATTATCCCCATCTCACAGGAGGAACAAACCATACAGAAAACCAGAAACAACCTCAAAAATCATAAGGTATCTTTAACAGCGGCACGAAAAGATACAACTACATTACTGTCAACACCACGTTACAGCTATAAGGTCATTCCTCTTCTACGAGAGTTAACATGCAGGGAGCACTACTCGTTCACCTGGTTCTTTTGTCCCTAGAAATACAAATAAAATCACGTAAGAAAGCCTGAATTACAAGTTTTAATAGATTTATTCTCTAAGAGAAATTGCAGAATTGACAGTTTTAAAGGTACCCTGAAAATTGAAATACACATCAACATCTAAACTGCTCCCATAAACAACACCGCATACGTACTCCTAGACTGCCACTTTCTGTTGCTCTGCTGGGTAATAGCATTTCTGCTCACGGCAGTTTCTGAAGACACACAGTAGGAAACTGTCTTAGTGCAAACACTGCCTTGATTTCTTTTAAAACATTTTTCTAAACCATCCATAAGGTTTTTTGTTTGATACGCCTGGGTGTGTGTAAAATATATAAATATGTGCAAGGATTTTCATCCTGATGTTTTAGATATTGAAATTTTATAAGTACTTAGCAGCTGCTGCATGCTTTACATCATACTTTGAGTGTTGCAGTTGAAGATTCCAAGTTTCAAGATTGTTCTGATTTTTTTCTGCTCCAAGAAATTTTAACCGTATCACCTTGTTCAAAGCCTCTACCGATTCATAATCCTGTATATAGCAGCACAGCTTTTCAACAACTCAGCTAAAAGCATGAACTATGTTCCCTTGTGAAAGCATTAGAAACCTAATTACTTGTTCAGAAATAAGCACTAAGAAACCTGTATCTTCTACTGCATATACAATATTGTACCCAACAATTTTTCTTCTAACTGTACAGATTTACCTAATTCATCTCCGATATCAAGTTTATTTGAGTACAGGCAAGCTGTAAACACACACACAAAAAAAGCAAGCTATAAAAGAAAGCGTTGTTTCTTTATTTGTTCATTTGTTTATTAAAATGTTTCTTTGGCTCTTATTTAGTAGTAGATGAAAATGTCTGCAAAAGGTAAAGGAAAAATCTTTGTCATTTAAACCTCTGAGAGTGCAGACCTCTGAACTGATCGGCTCCAATTGGTAATGAGGACTATATTTGGGAAACATATTTGCAAAATCATCCTTTAGAAGACGTTTCCTAATATTTCTCTACTAGGATAATTATAACATGATTTTAAAAATTAAAAAGCCAAGAGGCATGGTAGTCCATATTATAAAAGTGTAATAAATTCAAACAGGTCATTGAATGACAACTGATGTAAACAACAACAACTCTGCTGGAGATTAAAATCACATAATATTGGTGGTTTATGCAATTATCTAATGAAAGTGAAGTTAAAATAAAAGCGATCAAGATTTCAGGGTCCTCTCAAAAGGCAAATGAGAGACTTACAGTGATGCCTGAAAGAACACCATCAACTCCTGCCCAAAAGTAACGGCCAAGGCTCACGTTTTTAAGGCTATGTTCCTGTGCAGAAGTAACTTCAAGAACCGGCTTCATCTGGTGTTCCTCTGAACGCTATGAACCCTCTCAAAGAGGCATGCTGGAGTATTTGAAGTGGAAGGGGATGCAGAAGGCAGGACTAGGGAAGGTACAAGCCTGACATACGTGCCTGGATCAGCAGTTCCCAAGCGAGAGGTCGTAACCCCAAGAGGGGTCATCCACTTAGCAAAAAGTCAATTGTTTATGCTGGCATTAGGGATTTTTATCTTGACAGAGGTGAAGCTTGTAGATGGAAGTAAGTTCACAACCAGAAAGACTTGGGAGCGCTGACCTAGATAATTACAGAGATCTACTCTCTCCTTCAGCAATCAGGGGAAAAGCGACAAAATGTTTCTTCTAGTCCATGAGGAAAATGGGTGAAAGCTTCAAGTTTAGCAGATATCTTCAAGTCCAAACCAATTTGACAGAAAACACACAAGTTTGTCACAGGATTGGCACATGCTGCTAAAATAGCACTGGACTTCACTTGTTCAGCTTCTCCCTAGAGGGCTAGCCCAGGTCATACTGTGGGGAAGAGGAAAGGATACCACTTTTTTTAAAAAAAAAATTTTTAACACTTATATTTGATTAAAAATACATATCTGCAGTGCAGAACAACAGCTGCCCAGTGGCATCTCATACTCTGTCCTACAATAACAGAGCTTGTCATAAGAGTCAAAACATCAGATGAAGACAGATCTATACATGACCCAGAGAGGTACTGAGGTAGGAGCGACACTTCTAGCTTCATGTTAAAAATATATTAAAGAAGAAAAAAACAAAACAGGTATTTAGAACTTTTCCACGCTATGAAGCAGAGCAGCAAGAACAGATATCCAAATGACTGTTACCTCTGCTAGGCTGTTATGCAAAACAGAGTGCTTATGAGTTAAGTGGAGTGATGCATAAGGTTGTTCTACTTTTTACTGGGACTACTTACTGAAGGTTTGTCTGTCTTCCCATTTATTTCCTCATGGAAAAAAAATAACTGAGCCTATCACTAGTTAGCTGGAAAATTCCCAATACTGCAAATTTAAAGCTAATGAAAATACCAGCCACAAATCTGAAGATCGGGAAGAAGGCCTCCTCAAATGGAAGGATTACAACAGTAATGCATGTCAACCAAACTAAACTGCCTAGATACAAGTGAATGCTTTTTTGCCATCAGATGGCCATGTCGCAGTCTATGTGAACAAGCACTGTTCGCTAGTGTCCTTCTCATTACGTTACCAAGGGTTCACACATCAATTTATATTGCTGGCACTCTCATAAGTCTCAGCATGTTGACTCTGGCATATGGCAGATTAAAACTACATGATTTAAGGAACCTATACCTTCAGACATGCCTCTTGCCCTGTTCCCAGGGGTGATTGTTTCTGTGAGAGATGTTTGACTGGGAGGATTCTGGAAGTGCTGCAGTTTCCATTGTGGCACATTAAAGAACAGCTCATCTTCCATTAAGCTGTCCCTCCTGTGCAGGCATTGACATCCAGGGCAGAGACCGGACAAAATGTCATGGCAACATCTTCAGTTGTTAGTCACATAAGGTTGTCTCTGACAAGCAGAAGACTTTGCACTTTGAAAGTCATTTCTCTGTATGAAAGGCTTTAAAGTAAGGGTGCAAAGGCTTGCATAATTGCTAACTAATCTAAACCTCTTTTGACTAGAAGATTTTATTGGGAAACCCATACCAGGAGCAGCTTTTATATGCACATCATTACAAAATTCTAGCAAAGAAAAAAGAAGTACCCCCCTTCTTTTTGAAAATACGTATTCTTTGTCAATATGCTGATAGGCAGTCTAAGAAGTTGGTATGCATCATTTATACCACATAAAAATTAAAAACAAAACAAAGACCCCCACATTCCTTAAACCTAAAGATACTCCTAGAACCACTTACCTTCACGTGAAAGAGAATGTTAACACTTTTGTAACCTACCATTAAGGAAAAATAAAACCCCAAACAAGAAAAACTCCACATATTTTTTATATATTTATATATGTAGATAAGTAGAAGTTGCATGGGAGTCAAAATAACAAAGTAATAAATTTTCATAAGCCTTTCTTGGCATAATACCAGTACCATACCATTTTTGCCTCTGCTTTTCTTTTTATAAATAGACAAAACCCTTGAACAGAAGGACAAAGGAAATGCATCCAAATATATTGACATTATTCACCAATAAGCTCTCTAAAGGGATATTTAAGCAAAACAGACCGGAGTGATACTTCCTCCCCCCCAAAAATATCTATTTAAGTATACTAAATTTTTTAATTAAGCATGTCAAATCAGAAATTCAGACAGGGTTCTGACCACCACTGATGAAGCACAAGTAGTGTGTTAAAGAAGTTTACTAATCAAAGCAGCAGCTGCAGCATCTCCTACAATTGTCCAGTAACGTATCCCAAGAGATTTCTATTTGGATCATTTTCAAATATATTTATTACATTGTAAGTAGGAGTAGAAACAGTGCAAATGAGCTATTCAGTATATTAGTCGATTGCATGGCCACACTTCAATAAGATGCATGCACCTGTTTCCACAAAATGGCTCCTCAAAGCCATTCCAGTTTACCAAGGTAGCCCTTTATTTAAAAAAATAACATTTAAAAAAAAGGCAGAGAAAAGTTATGAGCTAAATAATTTACATTTACACCGCTTGAAATTTCACTTTTTTTTAACCCTCCCCCCCCAGTAGCAAAAACTATAAACCATTTTACAAACAAGATCTGAAAAATAAGTCACTTGTGGTCATCAGTTCTTTCAGCAGAAGGAAATAAAATGCTTTAATATTCTGTGACTTAAGGCTATAGATCAAAATAAGTACCATAGCAAAAAGTCTTATTTATTTATTTTAAAGTTTCACACTGCAAATATGCACAACAGAAAAAAAAAATATCTGGAACAGGAAAAATTATGTGGATCAGTGGTACTGGATTGCTGAAACATTCACTATAAAAGTGTCATAAGGACAAGACACAGTAACACTAATTCCATCTCTATCTCCCCCAAACAATTATAGTTTCATGGACGTTCCTAGTACTAACAAAAAAATTCTCCAGAGCTAAAGTGTTTGTCAAGTGAAACTGTGAGTCAAGTTTCATGCTGGAACATACTTCTGGTCCAGCTTGCAAGATCTTAAAAATAAGGTTTGGTTTGGATTTTGACTTGTTTTTTAAAGGATATCCTCCTTTATTACGCTATAACACAAATAATGCAGTGGGAGCACATATTTTTCTAACACAGTTATTAGACTCGATACTGCTCCCAGAACTATGTAATGGAATCAAAATATTTTCTTGAATACAAGCTGCACTGAATGCCAGAGCGGACTCTGATCGCAAGGGAGAATCATTCCATGCTTATACACACAGAGATAAGTCATCCACCTTAAAAGTCTCTCCTTCCCTGTTCATGTGATATTTGCCAACATCCATTTCAAGGGAGCAGCTAACCTTCCCATCCCAATCCCCAGCATCACATCACACAGAAAAGAAAATGCACGTTCAGCAGAAAATATCTTTCCTTAGATAAGGCTGTGGGAAGTTTTTCATAAACACCATCACGACTTCACGTCACAAGGTGAACAATGATATTGTCAGAAACGCAAGCCTGGCTCATGGGTTCTTCTTAGCAACATTCCAGTTCGCAGCCAAAGCCTCACTAAAGGGTTTTGCGGCCTAAATGCTTATGACCTAACATAGAAAACAGAAAAAGCTCCTGCTGATCCATCCCCTCTCAGCTCACACCACTCAGCTCCTCTGACAAAGACCCTGTGTCATTGCAAGCCACATTGCTGGAGAAGAGGGCGGGGTGAAAGAAGAGAAGGGAGGCACACAGGGAGGGGGGGGGAAAAAAAAAAAATGCAGTCTACAAAATAGATGCAACCTACAATCCGTGACATTCAGTCCTTCACCGTCTCCTCCTAAGATAAAACACTGTACCATCTGCCTGCAGCCAAAACCCCCAGCAGTTCTGAGAAGGCAAAAAGCTGGAATGAAAATCTCAGCTGCCCGCCTGGCTCTTTAATAATGATCACTGTCAACAGCCTAAATACAACACCCAGACACCCCCAGTACCCTAAGCATCTTATTGTAACGCTGATTAATTACAAACCATCTAAAAGTAACAACAAAAAAAATTGAAAACCCTAAATAAAAATAAATGAGCCAAAGGCCACCTTGAAATCCATGAGCGTGGTTCAGATTTTCTAACCCTACTGATTCAAAACAAGGAGGTAGCACCAATAATACTTCACCCTCCATCTTCATTAGCGCCTCACCACCTTCCTGCCCAGCTCCACTTTCATCATGATTTGAAATAAATTAAAACAAGTAGACTGCCTCAGCACCAGTTGGCTCCATAGCCCAGATCTTTCACCCTGCATCCGCATCCACCATTCTCCATCCCGGCCCCTCATCC
>NW_009258275.1:622326-638301 GCF_000687185.1 Egretta garzetta | reverse complement strand
CCCCGAGGGCGCCCCCCTCAACGCCTCGCCCCGCACCGGGGGGCGATCGCCTCAGCGCCTCACTTCCAGCCCGCCTGGGGCTGCCGCCCTCAGCGCCTCACCCCCTCACGCAATGGCCGCTCCCCTCAGCCCCTCACCTCCCTTCACCCAAGGCCGCTTCCCTCAGCCCCTCACAGGAGAGCTGCTCCCTCAGCGCCTTACCCCCAGGGTGAGGCCTTTCCTCTCGACTTTCCCTCTTCAGCCTCGCCTTGGCTAATCAGGGCCCCTCTAAAACTGCCCTTTTCCTACCTCTTGGTGCCTCACGTTCCCCACAGCATAGTTTCTCCCGACCTGGCACCCCTGGTCACCCCTTTTTTTGTCTTCCAGTATGACCTCCCTCTCTCCCTTCCCTTCCCTTGCCTGCCCCTCCATCACCTCCTCGAAGGAATTCTGTCACCTCTCAGGGAGCCTTTTCCCGAAGGACTTGTGAGCAAGCAGGTATGTCCCTTCAAATCCATACCTCCAGATTTATCTATGTCATGAGGATGCCAGAGGGTGCGAAGTGAAAGGTTTGCAGCACCACAGTATGTGTGGGAAAAAAGGCGATCCAAAGAAAAACTGACCCTTCTCTCAGTCTCTCTCTTTTGGGCACCATCATGTCACCTTCCCTATTTTCTATCCGTCTAATTTCACGCTCGGTTGCCTCAGACCTCCACCCTAGCTTGTTCTGAGAGGTACAAAGTGTCACAGGCAGCTGTACCTGACTGTTCAGCAAAGTATGTGCTTGTGAGACAAATCACGTTAATGAGAAAGACATGATGATAAATATTTTTAGTGTATAATTACTGTGGGGATTCCCATTGCAAGTGGCTGCTTTTCATGAAACAGTGACTGTGCACAACTGAAGAGAGATGGAGCGCTACAGATTTATTTACCTGTTTGATCAGATTGAATTATTTAATATATTAATGCATTAGAACAAATGTGCTGTGGTATTGGAAGAAAAGCATATTCAAAGCTGTAATAAACAGATCTACCGCCAATGCTTTATGTCCTATTAAATCTGGTTGGGAAGAAGCATTTTTTTCCATGTAATGGGCCACCACTTGACTTACGACCCACACAAAGCGTCTTCCTATCACTGATTCAGCAACATGAGCATTCACGCAATCGCATCGTTTGTCTTTGAGGTCAGTTCAGGCAACATAGGGTTCGGGTAAGTTCATAGTTGGTTACAGATCTGTGCAATAGCTCAGGACGCTATATTTGGTAGCATATCACTGCCATATTGGAGAGCAGAAGAGTCTCCAGGCTTGGTTTTATTATAGAAATAGAGATTATTTTTCATCTGCACTAGAGAGTCTCATTTTTGAACAGGGAGAGTATGGGACAGTTGGTATCAAAGGTTTTTGTGAGGGAGAGACCGTTCATGGGCATCTGTTATTTTTGGTCAAGCCATGACACAGAGAACAATGGCTGCAGATGGACATACCCATAGATACGAAATCCACCCCGATCCTCCCACGGGAGCCCTGCTAGTGCTCAGAAGAGAGAGAATGCTGAGATTTGAAGATTTTATGGCAGGTGGGACGTGGCAGCTGAGTTCTGGCAGTTGAGATAAGCTGTGCTCACAAGGTCTCCTTGGAGAAATGGGAAAGCTGCTGAGGTTAGATTAGTCACAATATTTCACTGCAAGATAGTGACTGGTGTTATTGTTTTGCTACCAGAGTAGTTGTTTTACATTGTTTTTGTTCATTCACATGAGACAGGAATAGAGGAAGAGAAATGCGAAGTGTGTATACATTTTAGTGGGAGTAACACTGAAAAAAATTCTGTCTTTAGATTTGGTAATACTATCATTGGTACTAGTTGAATATTTTTCACAAAATCAATACAAATAGCAGAGCTGGGAGTAAAATGGGATGTTCACAGGCAACACTCATGCCAGGAAGACTTGTCAACAGGAAAAGTTTGCAGTGTTTTCTAGAGGTGGCTGAGTTTTCAATGTACCTTGTTCTCCCAAGGACTGTTTCGTAGGCTGGCTAACCTCCAGGCTGAAAATTCTTTGTCTCCAGCTCTCATGTGCTCTTTCCAGGGCCTTCTGGACTGCTTTATCCCAGAGGAATATGGCTGTCACAGTAGCTCCCAGGTGGAGAATCAGGGTTTGATATAGCTGTCAATTCAATCCACTAATTGCTTTGAAATACAAACCAAGGCCTTGTATTTGAGTAAGGAGCTGACTCAGAGCTAGAAGAGAGGTATGGGTAACTCTGGATGCATTCATACCAGGCCAAGTATGGAAAGAGGTGTGTGGCTAAATTATATATGGGCCAGAGGCTGTGCTTTGTCATTTGCCTGGGGGTTGGCAAACAATTTCTCGCAGCGAGGCTCCCGATACGTGTGTTTTTGTGTGGTAAGTAACCTGAGCTGCCCCTGAGTGAAAAGCAGGCCACTTAACTGTGAACTGGAGATTGTGCAGAGGTTTGAGAAATCCCTTTTAGTGGTATTTGTGTGAAGACATCCCAAGCCAAACACAGGGGATGTTTACCATTTTATAGTTATTTATTTGCTTATTTGGAGTTCTTCTGATTTGTATTGATTTGACAATTCAAGGTTAAAAATCAGTTATTGAATCAATCTAATGCCATAAAACTGAGAAACGTGTCCTGTCTTGCCTCGGTGCAGGTAAATAACATAATTACTAGTAAATGTAAGTTTTACTAAATTATTTTAGGTGCCTGGTATTCGGGAATTAAAGGTATGTTGTACAATCTATAAGCTTACATAGCATGGAATGCTGACATAGCATCTACTGCAGGAAATTTTCAATATTAAGGCCTTGATCCTGTAATGAATTCAGTAAATATAATGTGTTTTGTCTGGCATCTGCTGCAGAAGATGTTGTATAATATGATGAAAAAAATGATATTATTTTTGTTCTGCATGTCACCAGAAAATGTCAGCCACTGTAACTTCAATGTGGCATTCACGGGTGTACTGCAATAACTACAAAGAAGTCTTGTACTACGTTATGGGAGATGGCGTGACTCAAAAACGAGACTGGAATAACTTGGTGACATAAATCATCCAGCTGAAGAAATAAAACCCTTAACTTGTAAATAGGCTTGTACAGAAAAGCAGTCTTTTGCTTTAATTATTTTTGAGCAGATAGATGGGTCAGACGGCTGCAGCGGGGTGTCCGCTGGGGTGGCTGCGGTGGCGTCTGCCTCTGGTGGCCGCATTCTGGAACGAGCTCCGTTATCTGCAGGTCCCTGGTCCGGCAGCTGAAGGGGCCCCTGTGCTTTCTCCATCCATCACGGCTGCTGAGATTTAGCAGAAGATGCTCGTGGTCTATAGGCAAAAATTAAGACCTGTGAGCCGCAAATGGAAATTCGCTATTTGTGCTTCGAAATGACCACTTGCCCGTTATGTAATGGGATTTAAAGGAACACTGTCTAGCCCTCCAGTTTAATTTTATATTAACAGTTAGAACACACGGTGGAAATTCTTGTCATCCTAAGGCTTTGCTGTACATCTTTCTGTTAATTTAGAAATGGCAGTTTCAGTTTTAATGACCATCGTGGCACTAAGAAATGCGTGAAACGGAAGACATCGTTGCTATTTTTATGTGGTCTGCAATAACCAGATTTCCATACCCTGAATCCTGGCTCCTCTGCCTAGTACATGTTATTTAGAGAGCCCGAATGCCATCATTAATAAGGGCACTATGCAAGGAATACTGGCATTTCTTGGCACACTAAGTGTGATTAAAAAGTACAGTTTCTTCATTTTTTTCCAAGTAAAACTTAGAAAGGACTGAAGTGGAAAAAATCGGTATTTGACAGAGGACAAGGAACAAGCTAGACAGTGAAATAACATAATTTCAAGCTTCAGAAATTTATTTTAATTGCAAAGGAAAAATACTCACATTTTTCTCATTTTGATAATTAGCAATAATCTCTGAAGAAGGCTCTGACTGATAGAAAGGGAAGCTTGAGGAAGGAAGGACAAATAAAAAGATTTTTCTTAAAATGCATAAGGACAATTTTATTACAGAAAACATGAGCATGAATCACCTACCTCACAGACAGAGCCATAGTTAAATTGGACATGAAACAAATGTAAATTGTAGAACCATAATAAAAATGCTGGAATGTTTTCTTAGAGGCAACCTGATCTGTTGGTACGACCCAAGCTGTAACTACACTCCTTGTGACAGACTTGTCCCACCTAGAGTGATGGAGACTCCACCTGCAATCTCTTCCATTGTTGAACTGTCATTACAGTTAGCAAGTTTCCTAAAGCTTAATTGAACTTGTGTTACTGTAATTTAAGCCTTTTCATTTCTTTCAGCTTTTGCAGGCACAGAGAACAGCTGTTATAGGCACAGAGAACAGTTTCTTTCCTTCCTCTTCATGTGCAGTCTTTTTCATATGTGAAGGCTGTGACCACAACTCCTCTCCATCATCTCTGCACTAAATAATTCCCGTCCTTTCCATCTTTCTCTGTAGGCCCTGTACTCTAGAAGTCTGATAATTCTTCTGCTCTTTGGCATTTCCTCCAATTTGCCCCCATCTCTCTTGAGCTGTCAGTACTTTAGATGAAGCCTTACCAGTGTGAAATGGTTTGGACAGATTCCTGTGTCTTCTATCCAATACTCCTGTGAAGTTTCAGTATCACCTTTGTTTTCTCTGCAGCTGTATGATATTGTTGACACACACTGGGCTTGTAAATGAAATAACAGCTTACGCTTAAATTCTGTTTGCGGTATTTCTCATGCAGAAACAAAGCAAGCTGGCATTTAGCATTACTCCCAGTAATCTCATTTTCGTATTCAAGAATTTAACACAAGTAGACTTGTTTGGAGGGAAGTATATAAATGCTGCCCATCAGTGAGGAAGAGTGGTTGGGAGCTGAACAGATCCCTTAGTGGTTGTCCTGAATTTCTGAATCTCTAATGTCTCAGAAGACTCATTATTAATATCCAAAAATAGGTAGGTTTTAAATACAGCTGTTCGGTACTGTTTTAAAATTCAGCCTCCCTGAAAACTGGTGCAGTGAAATGAGGAAAAAACTAAATGAAAAATAGTCTGCTACAATATTCTGCTCAACAGTGCAAAAATATGAATGTAACAAGGTGGATTTATATAATTCATACAAATTATTACAAGGTCCACTTTATAAAGTGTTTCTCAGGGTTTGTAATGTTAAATTGACAAAATCCCTAATAGCTTGGCTGAGATCTGAGGATTTTAAAATTAGTTCTTGAGAATGAGTTACAAAAAATGGTAGGGTTTTTTGATCAATGTGTGCTGCAAGATTGGCAGTGTTTTCTTCCTCTTGTAAAAGAGAGGAGGACTGCTTGGCAGTGCAATTGTAACACTGAAAGTGGTCAGCACAGAGATGGGGCTGATACTCAGACACAAATAGAAAATACATTTTTCATCAGAACTGTCTCTACCTTCATATATACTGTGTATTTTACATCATGTTTTATTTAGAACTCTTGAAAAGAAAAAGTGACATAAGCTGATTTTCTATTAGACTCTCAAGAAGTAGTATGAGTTTCTACACCTGTATTTCAGTAATTTTCTATAATTTTCCAGGTAAATTGGTTGAAATACTAATCTTGCATATCTCCCTGTTTGCAAGCTATTCATGGATAACTGGAAAGAATTCCAGCTGCTGACACAGAACATACAGAATTTGTTTTTTTCTTCTAGGAGCATTGCCTTGTTACTCAAAGATGTCCTTTGTTCCAAGGCAGACATCTAAAATGTAATTTTTTTTTCTATCTTGTGTTAAAAGACCTCAGCTTTAATTTCAGTAAAATCAGTGTAAATCCCACTTGGAGTCACAGCCCTCTATCATAATTTCAAATCTCCGATAGTTCAAAAATGAGAACAGGTCAGTTAAACATGTTAAAGCCCTCATTTTTAAATTGTTTTCCTCCTTTACATTAAAGAGTATGAACACTTCATGCTTGTATTTGAAGGGGAATTGCAACCTGAAGTCAATCTCAGTACATCATACAGAAAATCAAATGCAGTAACCTCCAGATCACGCTGCTGTTGCGGTGCGGGGCCCCTGTGCACGAACAGGCAAACAGGATGTTAACTCCTACAGGAGCTGGGTGCGGTGATCCGCCAGGGTTTGTGGCTGATTCATTAGACTCCCTGAAATGTTCATTCAGCGCTGATTGAAGCATGTTGTCAAACCTGCCATCAGACTTCCTGGGGGAGGATAAGGATGTTCATATCACCAAAGCCTGATGGAACCGGGAAGCGTGGGGATAGGAGCTGCAGCTGCATCGTGAGGCGGGGAAGCATCACACCTTGTACTTGCAGGTGCTAAGGAGGGGAATTGCTCCCTGTGGCCGGGCCACCAACACTCTGCCGTGGCAGATCTGCTCCTGGGTAACTAGCTGGCTAACTTCACGCTGTGGATGGGGAGGCTAAGTTCACATTATTTTATATTGAAGAAGAGCTGTAATGAACAAGATCTGTATTTTACAAAACTTACATCCCTAGGAGAGCTGAGTTCTCTCTCCCCATCAGGATGGCCCTCCACAGACATTGTTCTAAAGTTGACTGAGAACTGGGCAGAGTTTGACAGAATATTTATCAAAAATGTTCAAACCCCATCAGAATAAAAAGCTGAAATTTTGACATTTGCAATGTAACATTTCAGGACAATTAACTTATTTCAGTTTTATTTTTATTTCAATTTTACCTTTTATATTTTGTAAGATTTTAATTTAATCCATATGTTATGTTGTTTTATTTGTATTTGATATAATTTCTTCATAATTTTGATGCTGAATAAAATTAATACTGACATGAAAACTCAAAATATCTGTTTTAACACTCTATTTTTTTGAAAATGAAGTTTTGTTAAATATGATTCATTCACAGGATGGGTTGATTTCAATTACTGGTATGTTTTCTTCAAATCCCCCATATCATTAAAACTGGCTTAGGGATGGTCTGCATAGTGTTGCAGGAAAATATAGGTGTGACATCTACAGGATCTTATATTTTATGTATAATTTATTTATCCTTATTTAGATCATTACCAGCAACAGAGGAGATTTTAAAATTATGGTACATACATGCTAGTACCTTTTTACATCCAGTCATCCCATCGGAACCATAAATAAAAATTCCTGGGAGAAGCTTCTCAGTACAGCATTTTTCTTTCACTCCCACTGTGGGATGGATGGTCTGCACTGGCACAAAACCATGACCATGGGGAGGAATGTATCAACTTGTGAAGGTATCTACCCAATCTGAATATCCCGGATTCTGACAGACACTGAGACACTAAGCAATTCTGTCACCCTTTTTTCTTCTTCTATTTTTTTTCTTCTTTTATTCTTTTAACGTTAACGTTGTCAACGACATCTCACTGAACTGAACTGAACTGAACTGGTAATTGGAAGGAAATGAAAAGTCAGAAGAAAGGATAGGTAGGCCAGCGTGCTCATATCCGATGTATGCTAGTGGAAAGATGTATTTCCCGTGAACTGTAGAGGTCAGGTCAAGAAACACAGGAATTACCTACTATGGCTATTCTGTAACTTGTATTTCTTACATAAATATCCCATCATATCTGTCTGTTTTGTCTAAATATTTGCATCAGGCTTCAGCATTTTTCTGCTATAGTAATAATCAGCCTACCCTAACCAGATTTCAAAGGATTCCAATTCAGGAGCTACTCTTTGCAAATAAGGATGCTTTTCCTCTGTGACAAAGCAGAACTAATCAAAAAATTGAAACGAGTGCTTGGCTTTTTCTTTTCTTGTTGATAAAAGTCTTGATTTGTTACAGAAAACATTTTAGGAGTAAAATAAATTGTAAGTTTTCATGGCTTTTTAGAGTACCAGAAGGTCAAACTATCTAGGAAAACTTATAAATATCAGGCTAGTTTAATTTCATTCATATATTTCAGTCTAAATCCATCATACGGTAAGGTTAGGAATATTTTGACATTGAGTGTTTAAAATACATATAATAAATACAGCAAAATGAAATGGATGAACGGGTAAGTGGGTGGAAAGCAGGGATTACTATGACTGGCAAGAATTTGTCTATAATACTTATTTTTTCTTATTATCTATAATTCTGTAGCAGCTGTAAGCTTCATTCAAAAACAAAATCTTACTGTGATGTTTTACAGACAGAACAGAACTGCTTAAAAGCTAAACATGAAGCACCACCTGGATAGCTGCATTTGGAATTGATCACCGTGTTTCAAGAAGCCCATGGATGGGCTGGGAAAAGCCTTGATGAGAGCAATCAGGCATCTTGAAAACACAGCCTTATGAAGTTAGCTTGAAAGGATTTGGTATGTTCAGTCTGGAGAAGAGAAGGCAGGGAGGAGACATGGTAACAAAAGTGTGAAAGGCTGAAGCAGAGAGAAGTAAGCAGCTGTTGACATGACAAAAAGTCATGGGCTTAAACTGCAGCTGGGGTGATCGAAGGCAGACGTCAGGAAACATTTCCTATCGGTACGGTTGTGGTTGTGGGATCTGTTAAGGGAGGGCTTTGGCACTGCACTAGGCAAGTGTCTGTTGGGCCTGATGGGGACTACGCTGATCTCATGGTACAGGATTAGGTGGTTTTCATAGTCCATTTGCTATTTTCTACATTCCGTTCAAAGTAATTTCCATACCCGTGGCAGGGAGAAAGCAGAAGGACCTGTAGGAAGGAAAAAGACATAAAAAAAAAAAAACAACCCAGCTTTGGGAATATTATGTAATAGCTTGTCTGCAGAGAGAAGTAGTGAGGGAGTGAACGATGAAGGAATTACTCAAAGATGGCAAGAAGCAGAATTTTGCCAGCTTGCTTCCATCAGCCATGTTTTGTAGGTGTCATCCAGAATGAAAGGTCTGAGGCAGCTGTACAAAAGGCAAGAGCTGGGTCTTTGTATAAGTTTTAGAAAAGGGTATGCCAATCCTGACAAAAAAATCTGTTGGGTTGCCCATGCCAAGTTAGCAATATTGGGAATAAACCCCACAACTCATTACATGTTATTCATCCAAAAATGACTTGCCTTTCATAAGCGTATCTCTAAGTGAGGATAACTTGCGAGGGTGTTGCAAAAGAGATAACAGTGACTAGAGAGCCTGAAACAACAGGACACCAACGAAAAGAGTCAAAGCAGCATTTTAAATGAGAATTTTAAATGAGGTGGCTTTTGAACTTTTATTATCTTTGCCTTTTACTTGAAATTCACAAATCAGTTCCAAGATCCTGTGAAGTCTTAATGAGCAGGTTTTCACAGGCATGGCAGCACTAACTACCCTTTTTCCTAAGCAAAGGAAGCCAGGTCAGTGAATCCCTGGCCTGAGAAAATGCTGTAGTGTGTACTGATTTTCTCTTCAGTGGTGACAGGCATTCAAAACAAACTTAAAACTGAAAGCCACTAATTGAGAACTGAAACCATGCAGTGCAAATTGGAATGCCTTTTCCTCTGGGGAGAACAATTTTGCTCTCTGTGTGGTGGTGTTTTGCAGCTCTAAGTGCCCACATCTCCAAAGGTGCTCTTCCCATAGTGCCTGCCTCCCCTTCCTTTCTTTCTTGAAGCATTTATCCTGTTCTTTCCAGTATCTCTTTCCTATAATTTCCAGCCAATAATCTACTTTAAAAGGAAGAGTAAGAACTATTATACAATAAAGTCACAGCGAGTGAACAACTTGATGGGATATAAATATGAGGGAGACAAACAAAAAAGGATATAGGAGTCTACTGTGGTTTTGTTAGTGAAGGGATGTTGCTGATTTCTGTGAGAGGTGCAATCTTCCTATGCTCACTATGACTCACCTGTTTTTCCCTCTGTTCCTTACAGCCAGATGGCATAAACCAGTAAAGGCCAAATAATTCATCATTCCCCAGTTTTGTGATGGACTGGCCCCCAGATGAAGCCAGGATGGTTGAAAATCTTTTCATGCTGATACAGGTAGGACAGCTTCTTCATTTGTAATATTGTAGGGTTGAGTTTATGAATGCTGCAGTGGAATGTCAAGTGCTAATAAAATCCTGGTCTTGACAGGTAAAAGTCAGTCTTTTCTGAAATTGTTTTAGAAACCCTTGACCTTATGCTTTACGACATAGCAGTGTTTCTTTAAAAAGAACAACATCACAAGTAGCCTACAGATAAACCATGAAGAACAGTTAATTGTCCTTCAACTAAAATAACTCCATGAGCAATCAATCAATGGAAGAACTGAGCACAGTGCTATCTGTCAGTCATCCAAAGCCAGCTGATTATTTGGAGGACTATACCAGCATCACTGCCTGCACTGGATTATTGGTTCACAAATAGACAGCACCAGCCCAGCCTTTCCCCTGTAATACAGGGACTGTATTACGTGTATTGTGCTCATTCCTCCATTCTTCCAGATTGTTGTCATATGGCTGTGGATTATGCATGACAAACACATAAAAAAAGCCATTTCTTAGGCTTGATTATCCAGTCTCCCCAGGCTTGGTGCGGTGGCCGATTGAATGACGTGAGAAGTTGCAGCTCGGGGGGGACAGGATGGGAAGAATGATAGAAATTCTAATGAGTGTTCTTATAAATCCCCAGGAGGCAGCTGCGCTGACTGGCTCATGCTGGGACACCCTTCTCAGGTACTTGTGAAATCAGCTGTTATTTCAAGTAAGCCCAAGCCACATAATTTGTAATGTTACTTGTATTAGTCTCATTTTTTTAATTCAAGCTGTTAGCCAGTTTGGAGATTAATGGGTTGCCTGTGTTAGAAGACAGTTACATGATGATGCTAGGCATTGCCTTGATGAAGTCCTGTTTATTTACAAAGCATGAAAAAGTCTTCTTTCCTAGTGTGTTGGATTAAGTAAATCACGGATTTTTGTGCACAGTGCTTTGACCAAAGCCAGTATTTTGACCAAAAATAAAAGTGTGCTTCAAGTTTTCTCTTGCATCAGCACTCTCAAAACGCAGTTTTCCTTTTTCTCCCTCTGTGTCCCTAGTACGTGTTTGGTTTTTTCCTCTCACACAAACACAAAGCTCCAGATTTCAAATGCCTTTTTTGCACTTTCTGTGTCCGTCCGGAGGGAAGCCATGCGGATAATGTGCAATGTACAGAAGCTTTGCCATGTGCCTGTCATTCAAGTAATAGTTGCTGTTGTTTCAGTTTTCTGATTCTAGAGGGGCATTTGTTTATTTTTTTGTGCTTATTTTATGGAACAGTTAATGGTTATCCACCAATTTCTGTGAAATCCCATGAAACAGATCTTCATTTCAGCTTAGCAGGATGTTGACACCAGTAATTTGAAAACTGATTTTACGTAAACGTCTCCAAGTGAAACATTTTGAGGGTGCATCATTCTTTTTAGGGCCTTCGTATTTCCATGTTCTGAAAACACCCTTCCTCCCTTGTGTATCAAGGACATAAGCTTGCTGCCTAGGACTGGTTTTGTACATTTTATCTTTGTATTTTATTCCTCATGTGAAAATGGGCATTTTGAGCAACAGGATACCATATATAGCACATGGTGATATCTGAAAGCCTTAATTTTAAAAACAATTGCATCCTGAGTGCATCTGTCAAACGAGTGGAAAACCTCTAGATCAAGTAGGACTGACAAAATGGATGAAGATGTAATTGTTTCTGGTTTAGTCTCCTATTTTCTTCATGAGGTTTAAAGCCTTTCCTAGTGCTGCTTGGTGTGGGTTCTCTGCATCCCACTGACTTCTTCCAATGGACTGAATAAATCATTTTACCTTTGTGTACAGTTTCTCGGTGTTATAATGGCAGGTTTTACCTCTGCTGATATCACGAGGCCAATATGCTCAGTGTATGTAAAGTATGAGAAGTTGTTTATCATGATCGTTAAAAAAATTCTGCAGGCAAAGTGCCAGGAACTGCTAATTGGGCAAAATGCAGAAACGCAGAATGTCGCCAGAGACTAAATCTTTTAGCTGTACTGTCCTGTAGTACAAATATAATGGACTAAGTTCTGCAAAAAATGACATTACAACTGATAAATAAGAATATGAAAACATTTATTCCTCATGCCACCTGTGCCAGTCTTCAACACTGCACAGTGTTTTTATTTTTTAGTATTAAAAGTTGATACAGGCTCAGTAGGGGAAGATCAGAATAATGGATCAGGTCCCCTCCTCAGTGTCATCCAAGCATAGACTTTTTATTCTTTTATGTACTTCAGAGCATTGTCATAAATTGTTTAAAAGTTTAAAACACTTCTTGAGACCCGATATGAGAAAGTTTTGCTGCTGTTCTGCAGGTATGTGAACATGACCTCACTGGAATTAAGTTGCTTGCTCAGGTTCACAGAGAAAATCAATTGAGCTGAGAAAAAAAAAATTAATTTCTTTGATCTCTACTACCATGCTTTGTCTCTCCTTATCATTATTACTAGTAATAAATATTTATGTCTGATACAGTCTGAACCATGCTTAGGTCATAGAAGTTGCTGGCTGTGTGTACAATCTGTCATGTAAAATCATTTCCACTAAGAAGGATAAACACTGAAATAATGGGGAAAAAAAGAGGGTGAAATGAGCCAAAAAAGGCAGTCAGCTGACAAAAGTGGGTTTTGGCTCTTCCTCTGTGAGAGGGTGAAAACTGGTCTCCTCTAAAACAGCCCCCAAACCAAACAAACTAAAAAAGTAAGACATTTCATGGTTGCTTATTGGCAAGCGTGTTAAATTCCACATATAACCATCACAGGCCAACCCTCCTGCATGACTCAGTGCCAATGTTGACTTCGGCCAGTGGGACTGGCTCACTTTGTTCAATTAGTGGCTTCCTGAACAATGAGGAAAAAAAATAGCGAGAACTATTATGAATAAGATCCTTATAAAAATATGGATGTAATTGCTCTGATTGCTTAAACAATGAGGTGTCATCAAGTGCTTAGTGCAGACTGTAATGCAGGAGAACTGGAGAAATCAAATTAAGAGGTAAATAGTTCCTTTTCCTGCATCCTCACATCCTGCACAAGTCACTGGGAACTTCAGATGCTGTCCCCAAACCAGAGTAGGAGCAGGAGCTCTTGATACTGTACCCATATGATTACGTCATTTATGTGACCTGCTACTTCCAATAAGGATGGAAGAAAGTGTAGTGGAGTTTACATGACTCCCCGATGCAGTTCTAGATCTCTTAGACTAAGCTGCCCATGTGTCCGTCTTGTAACAGAGCAATAGCTGATAAAATCCTAGGAGCCACTGCTATTTGTAGACTGGTATGGTGCTTAATCCCCTAAACAGCACAGGAAAATGATGTGATCTCTTCTCCTAGTGGAACTTTACGAGACCTCAGTAAAACAGCCTTCACAGTAAGCCAGGGACAGGGCAGAACTCTGCTCTCCAGTTTCAAACTGAGCAATTGCTTGCCTGGAGTTAGAAAACTGGAAAAAAAGTTTCGATCCTAAAACCCAGTTTTATTTAATTAGGATAGACCAGGAAGCCCTTCATGCTGAAAGACAAGAAACAAAATGTACTGAAAGAAGAATATACAGAGAGTCTGGAACAAATTCTGTTAGTAAAATCCATTTGGATGGGGTTTCTAATGCTTGACTCATTTAAAGTGTGATGGGAATCAGCATTTGGAGTGGAAGGAGTTCTCTTGCATTTGCTAGAGGGAGGCTGCCTAGGCCAGCTCTTCTCCATGAATGGTTTCTCAGCTGATCTTGCCCACATTTTCTAGAAGGCTAAAGCAGAGCTTCTTCCAGGTGGTAAAGACAAAGAAACTGTCCCCAGATTCTATTTATTCTTTATTGAGCTTGTGGGGAGATCCAGAATGACTCTTTGCAGAAGTGGGGCTGGGTGTACCAGTGGCAATAGTTCTGTGAGTGAGGAGGAGAGGAAGGGCAGGGATCAGGTGGAAGTACGCTGGGGGAAAAAGGTTCAGCTGCCCCTGTGTGACAAGGCACATCCTATAGGTATCCTACAGCATAGGTGAACTGTGTAACTGATCACTGGACATCTGGGCATTTGGCCTCTTTTCCTCAGCACCTGGCCAAGGTGGGATGTGTGTCCTGTAAAAGCACCTTCACGCATCTTCTCTTAAGGATAAACCCCAGTGTGTCACACCTGAGAACACCAAAGGTAACGTTCTCTACCAACCTGGCACTGGAAAGTACTTTGTCTTGCAAATCAGCCTCAGTTTCCTCTCCAGCTCCTGGTCCCAAAGGAAAGCCAGTGTCAGTCTCCCTGTGACTGCTGGCTGGCATAGCAGCTGGGGCACAGCCTCTTTGGGCCAGACCGAATCCACCAGATCATTTCAGAGGCAGCTCATAGGTAAAAATATGTGCCTGTAGATAATAAGGCATTGCATCTTATTCCCAATTCCCCGAGAAAGCCAATATCCCTCTATCTTTCCTCTCAAAAGGATGCTTTATTATAATTACATATCACTTTATTAGGCAGCTGAAGCAAAGAGCACATTTGATGCTAATGAAGTGCTGTTGTGGTTGAGTCTGTCACTATTTTTGGACCTGCACATCTCCAGCACTTTTGATTGGGTGACTGAGGCTTTGGATGTCTCTAGCTTCTTCTGTGGGGGATGCTCAGTGAAAAGCAATGACTCAGCTAGCCAGGACTGCAGAACTGTTTACATGCTCAGAATGAGAAAAGCTGCGGGACAGCGAGAACACGCACAAAAGCTCTTTATGTGGAAGTATTTTTCAGGTAGTGGACAGTATTATCTAGATTGAAAAATCCTTCTGAATATTCACTTTGTTGCTGTGTTGGTCATCTGTATAGTCCTTGTTTTTCCTCTTTTCCATCCCCCACCCCAGAGCATTTCAGAAAAAAGCCGAATTTCACAGAACTCAAGGAAAATATTTTAGAGGTTAAGAGAGAGACAAATCACCGCTGTCCAGCAGCTGCCTTTCCCTGTGAAAGATGGGTGCTTTGCCGTCTCCATTTTCTGCACCAAAGCCTGAGGAGCTGCTCGGCACCGTGAAGGCATGATTTGGCATTAAAATTTGACTTAACAGCTCGCGCCCCCGGAAGCAGGCCTGCTCCCACACCCCTTCATGCCAACACCGACATTCATCTGGTCCCACAGTGACTCAGTTCAGGGATCTAAACCAGCATGAAAATATTCATCCCTCCCTCTCTCTCCCCACCTTGCTGGCCTGTGTTACTGGTCACCACCCAGTCAAGACAAGTGACAGGACCAGGTCAAGGGAGGTAATGGCAGCATGTGAGACCATTTCTCCCTGCCGGGACCTATGAAGACAAGTATGACCAAATCACTTCCTGACAGCATGCTGGAAGACAAAGCCTCCCCTTTCAGTAAACAAAGTTAATGGTTCCAAGTATCATTTCACATCTTCTGATACACAAATGAGGAATGTGCCAGACTAATTAGTAATTACAGAAAATACCATTGTATCTAAATACCTCGTTATTCTTGGATTAGCCCTATGTTGTTACAACTTCCCCATTCCCAGAGGGGCAGGGAATGACAGAAGCACTAGTACCTCTAAAGTGTTCTCTTAGACCAAATCTGTTTGCAGACTTTGCGATACCACGTGCTGCTACAAACTATTTCAATCAAGAGGTCTGCTTGCAGGTTTTGGGACTTTTCCCGTTTAAGTGTTCCCACATACAATTTTTACTTTAACCGAGCTTCCTAAGCACATTGGGTTAAGACCTTTCTTTGGCATTATCAGCAAGCTTATCTTAGTACTAGCAAGTGAGATGCGTGCCGCACTTTTGCATCTTTTTAGAGGTGATTTATGTAAACAGGCCAGTCCCACCACTGCAGTAAAATCTCACATCAACTTAAGAAGCCTCTGACTATACCTGTTACCCACCAAACCCCGTGCAACAGATGTAATTCATCACAGACATAGTTCTGATGACCGGGAGAAATAAAGAGCACCTTCCCGGAGCACCACAGGGCAGAACCGAGCACGGAGCAACATGAGACCCATACCCAGCCCGACAGCAGGAGGTCTGCGTTCTGACAAAGCTTGCTCACCGGCTCCCTCT